>NC_056527.1:108975802-109111289 GCF_019175285.1 Sceloporus undulatus
ATTCAATCTTCTCCCTGAGATGGACTCCTTGTGCTTGGTTTTTTTTTTAATTCTGTTTCACAATTGCTTTCATGTGCATTCATCAAACGGCTGCTTTGTCATATAGCTTATCACATCTCTCCCTCTCATACACACACACACATGCACACATACATTCTGCAGAGGACTGGCACAAGACTCTTTCTGTGATTATTAATTATCCATTCAAGAAACATCTCTGAACATGAAATAAATGTTACAGATTAATGTATGTGTGTGCCCCCATCCTTTTGTGTCCATGTGTCCTGGTCAACATTATCAATACTTTTTGTCATAATGACAGTAGAAGACCCATGCCTAGTGATCAGATGCCAAAGTCTTCCTCTGACTTGGAGATTTTGCTGATGTAACACAGTTCCTCATTGCTCAGGGGCCACCTGATGCATGTTCAAGCCTTTCACCACATTATGTGCCAGTTCAGGAAGAAAAGCCTTCTTCAGCCTTGCTTTCCTCTCTTCCCCACATGTTACCCCTCCCTTTTGAACCAAGTGGGGAGAGAAAGCAACAATTTTGAAATTCAGAAGCAAGCCTTAGTCCTCTTTCCACTCTCCTCTGCTTCCTTCAGTTGTTCCGCTGGACGTTGTCGCTTGCCTTTGTCAAACGCCCTCAAGAAAGTAAGACTCTGCCTTTTATGCCATTCCACCATGGCTGGCACACCATTGCCACTCTGTTTCTGGACACTGATTATTGGATTAGCGCTTCAAGGTAAGTCCATCCTACATTTTTTCATGACAACAACCCTGTGAGGTAGATTAGTCTAACAAGAACATGACTAGATGGTCACTCAATTAATTTTATGGCTGTGTGAGGATTAGAATTTTCTAGATTTGTCTGAAAGAGAAGGGATGGACCTAGGATTACTTTTTATGGCCATGTGGAAACTAGGACATGCTTCTTCCTTAGTCCTAGTCCACCATGCTAATGATTGCAAAATGTTGGTAAAATTTCTTAAGAAAGACAAGACAGAAAATCTGCTTTTATGGTTATTATATCAGGGTAGTAAGTATAGTAAGCAGGTTGGAGTTTTGGAGCCAACAAAGTCTCAAAAACTCAGTGTGTGTGTGTTGTTAGTGTGTGTAAGTGTGTCTACATTTGCATTTGTGTGTGTTGGTTTATTTTATTTGCCACCCTTTTCCCAGCATGGGACCCAAGTGATTCACAAAGGCTAAAAGCAAGATTAGCTAAATACCTGACGATGGAAAATTAAAACATGCTTAAAGAAACAATCAATTTATAGTTTTAAAAGTATAAAATCATTGAAAAACATAACAAAGCACCTGCCAATAAAATATCTCACTGCAAGCAATTACTCATTAAAAGCCTATTTGAACAGAAAGGTCAGAAAATATATTGCAAAGAGGTGTGTGTATGTTTGTGTTGGTTCCAGGGAGACGGGGCAGAATGGCTGAGGAAGAAGATCTAGTCCTCGGCTAAAGTTTAGGAAAGTTTTGTAACAGTAGTCCAAAGGAATCTTGTAGCACCTTTGAGACGTTGGAGATTATCATACCGGGATAAGAAATGTGAGAAAAATGTAATGCTCCTGTCATGTTTACATGATCACAGGAAGATTTTCACATGATGACGTGCTCATCCCGTATTTCTCCTGTTAACAACATGGAATGCTCCTGTAACTTCTTATTTACAGAGGGGGGAGAAACATGAATGGCTTGCCAATAGCGCTTCATTCCCGTTACTGTGGAGCAATCCAGGACCTTTTCCTAGAGTGCATTTCCATACTGGCAATTCGTTCTTACTGCTAGCATTGTTTTTGGATTGGATTTCTCTCCTATTTCAAGGTGTAGGGCAAGATCTTCCTTCAACTGGATAAAAATAATGTTGTTAAATATATAAATTTTATTTTCTTCTATTTGGGATGGAACAATGATTTTGAGACATGCACAGTAGCATGAAAGTGGCACATGCGTGATACGTTCAATAACGACATATTAATGATACAAGAATAGATGTATGCAGAACGCAATTGCACAAATGCCCGACTGTGTGAAAATATTGATCACTATAGCACTATGCTTCCATTATCTTCAAATAGTGTGATTGTTGTGCAATTGGCCCTGGTGTGATAATTTCCTAAGTGAGCAAAAGACATTGTAGTGTAAGTGTGTGGACTTGGTCTACTTCCTCAGATGAATGGAGTAAATTGATGCCTGTGGTAGGGAAAGTGCCAGAAGTGACCATGCTACAGTATATGGAAGATTCTAGGAGTTGTAGTTTCAAAAAGAAGAACTTTTTAAAGCTCTGTGGGAAGAGCACATGTTGCATGCTAAAATCCCACATTTGATCTTTGACATCTATCATTGGGAGTGGGAAAGACCCTAGACTGAAACCTTTCCCAGCTCTTGCCAATCAGGGAAATCCAGCACTGAACTACATGGACCTAGCTGTCTAACTCATATCAGGCAACTTCCTATATTTGGCCTTCTACCCACTGTATTGTATCAGCATATTTGCCCCAAATAGACACATTTTGCAATCATTTGCATGCTCTCACCAACTCCATTCTGATCTTCATTTTGAGTTCATGCAGTCACTTGATACTTATGAGTCTTCCTTTGCAAAGGGCAGCAGAATAGAAAACCTGTTTTATAGGTGAAAAACCTGGGTTGGCAGCAGGGAGAGTAGGAGTGTGAATGTCCAAAGGTTCAACAGCCAAACTGACTTCACAATAATTCACATTATAACAATAATTACAGGGTAAAACTTAGGGGCACTTAACAAAGGATCTAAAGGATCAAACAGTGGAAAACAATGCCAAAAAACTTACAAAATTCCAGCAGGTATAACTGTGCTCACATTAAAGGCTGGATAGATGAAAGTGTAGAGGGGGATCAGTGCTTTCAGGGCAGATTACATTCTTGCCTTTCAAAGGTTAAAGTACAATACTTACATCAACGCATGGATAAGCTGACTCAGGTTTTTTGGGTCAATTTTTTTACTAACATTTCTAGACTTACACATGAGTATATACGGTAAGAATAGGGAGGGTGCCTATGAAAGAACTAGAAAAGATCCTAAAATGCAAAGATATACAATTGAGCACAAAGGTTAGACTCAAACAAGCCATTTTGATTACCATGTTTGGATGTGAGAGCGGGACAGTTGGGAAGAAACAAGTTAGGAAGAAAATAAATGCATTGGAGATGTGGTGCTGGAAAAGAGTGCTGAGGATCCTGTGGATGGGCAAAAAGACAAACAAATGGGGTCCTAGTCCAACACTCAAAACACTATTCCACACTGAGTGTTTATTCATCTATATGCTGCCTTTCCTCCAACGAGCTCAATGTAGCCACATGGCTCTCACATCCTGATTTATCCTCACAACAGCCTTCACCAAAGAGTTTTATAGACATCCCAAATCCAGATGCCACACAAAGCAATACATCATGCCAGCTGTCAATCAGTGCATGAAGCTTTTTTTGCAGATACATTTTTGGCTGTCGCTCTAGACAAGTGTGGTTTAAGGCACAGTTACTTTGGCTGCTTGGAAAAGCTGGGTGAGAGGGTTAGAAAAACAGGGTACTTCCTCCAGCTGTGGTTAAAAGATGGGGGTGGAAGAAGAGGAAGAGATTCAAGCAGTGTAGCAACAATTCTTGTCAACAGCATTGGTGGACAACAATAAAAAAAGGTTGGGTGTTGCAAGGGACAGATTTCTCTCTGGGACTAGAACAAAGCAGAGTTTAGAAAGTTACTTTTCAAAATCAGTTTGCTCCTGTTATTCATTATACAGCAGTGTCAAAATGTAGAATTGTAGAGTTGAAAGAGACCTCATAGGGCCCTTCCAGGCAGGAGTCCATCTCACTGTTCAGTGATGGATCACCAGTTAAAGCAGTGATTATTCCCAAACTCTAGTCTCCAGGTGTTTTGGACGTCAGCTCCCAGAAGTTTTAGCCATCTTGGCCAATGTTCTGGGATTCTGGGAGCTGAAATCCAATACCCCTGAAGACTAGGGTTTGGGAATCACTGAGTGAAATCATCCCCAGCAGGTAGCTGTTCATCTCTTTTTGAAGACTTCCAGAGAAGGAGATCCCACCACCTCACTATGCATTTGTTTCCATTACGGAACTGCTCTTACTGTCAAGATATTCCTTCTCATGTTCAAACTAAATCTTCAAACCATTAGACCTGTTCCTGTTCCCAATGGCATCTGGAGGGCTGCATGATTCTCAGAATAAGAGAACGACATAAAACTTCTTAGCTATCAAATTTCTTAGTAATATGCTCCTTAAAATGTCTTCAGACACCTTTAAAAAGTGAATTTTGTAGATAACAATAAAAATATCTCATTTACAAGAATAATGTAACAATAATTTTGAAATATTACTTAATTATTCTCTGGTTACCCCTCCCAAACTAACACAGTAAGATAACCGATTAAGCATTTGATGAAGTGAATTGGAGTCCACGAAAGCTTGTGTAAGGAAATTATTTTTCTCATTCAGCCTCCAAAGTGTAACTACCTTCCACATCTGCAATTAAAGCTATGCCAGAATAGCTTTAGTACAATTTGACAGTTTGAGACTCTCCTCTTTTAAAGATGATGAGCTGCGTTACATCATTTATGTTGCCACCAGTTCAGGGTCCCACCAGCTTACCCTGTTGAATGGGTAGAGGTGGCTTTTGCCATGAAGTTCTTTCCTGATGGCACCACTGAATAATATGACTTTTCTTCTGGATGGGCCTCCCTATGCTTCTACAGACATGCTAATTGTCCCAATTTGGCAAGAATTGTCCTGATGAATTATGTCTTCCCACTTTTCCAGCAGCTTTGAAAATGTCCCACTTTCTTTCTCTTCCTCCCGCTTCCCCCCTTTATCCTCACCTTACTTCAACTGATGTAAACTTAGTTCAGAGTGGAAAAAGCAATTTGTACTCAGCTCAACAGAGTGGAGGGAAGGGAGCACATTTTTGCTCTTCCCAGTGGCCTCAGGCAAAAGCCAACTGCTGCAGTCTCCCCTAGATTGTGTGTTCTTCCTCCTTAATAAGGTTTGCCATCTTGACCACACTCTGATGTTGCTTGAACACATGTCTCCCACTTTTCATCTGTGAAATGTTGGAGGGTATGTTTCTAACAATTCACAAAAAACAAGAAGTAGCTATAGAGAAGTGGCAGTTTTCCTTGGTGTGAAAAAGAACCCAAGCAGGAGTCTTGCTAGGGAGAAAAATGGCAACCCTCATTGCTATGAGGAGGAGGAGTAAAGTTTTTGTTGGTTTTCTCCTTAGTAGCTGATATAATTTCCCTTGAAACAATGGCATCACTAGGGTTGGTGTCACCTAGTGCAGTAACTCATGGTATCATCCTCCCCCATTGACCTCCTCCCATACTACACTCATACAGAATCCTTAGTAATGTTTGTTTTTTTACTAAATTAATCATAAATCATAATTCCTTTATGTCACTGAATCTAATGGTAATAGTTGTGATATAAACAACTGGCAAAATTAAAATGATCTTTAAATTACAATATCATACGCACAAAATAAATGTGTTTACATATACAAAGTTTCTTGTGATTAAAATGAAAATTTGGTAAAATGTTATTTTTAAAAAAAAATAAAAAAATTTAAAATTTGAAATTTGAAATTTTACTTTAAAAAAAACCTGGGGCCTCTTCTTTCTCCTCCCATTGACCCTCACCCCACTTACCCCATCTCTTCAGTATTTTACACACACACACACACCGCTTAGGATGTCAGCTGGTGCAGTCCGCACCCCACTTGTGATGTCATTGCCTTGAAATAACAAGCATGATTTACAGAGATTAGCAAGAATCATAGAGTTGGAAGAAACCACAAGGGCCATCCAATCCAATCCCCTGCCAAGAAGCAATACACAGTCAAAAGGTGCTGATGTTTATCTTCTTGCAGCTTTGGTTGCTGAGTTTAGTAAGCTACATTTAAAAGCCTAACAGCTCCTGAGATGTTTTGCTGCTTGCTATCTTGATCAGATGACATTGTGAATCTAGCATAAAGAGATAACTGATTTGACTGATCTTAGGACTGCTTTGTACTACAAGTTATCACCATTCCCTCACTAGTTGAAGTTGCTCTAAGAGCCAGCTTTTTTAAATAGAACAAGTCTTAGAGAATACAGTGAGCTCTTGGTATCTGCTGGGATTTGGTTCCAGGACCCCCATGAATACCAAAATCTGGATGCTCAAGTCCCATTAAATACAATGGCACAGTAAAATGGTGTGCCTTATATAAAATGGCAAAACCAAGGTTCCCTTTTTGGAATTTACATATTTTTTTCTTTTCTTTTTTATAAAGTTTTTTATTGATTAAAAAACATCAACAATCATCACGTAAAAAACAAGACAAAACATGACAAAACAAACAAACAAAAAAGAGAAATACAACATATATCAGAATATACTATTTCAGATATGATACAATAGTCTGTAATCGTTGGTTCTACTTTAACATTGAAAGTTGTTAATATTTCTATCTGCTTCCACGAATTTAATCAAAGGCATCCAACATTTTTTCTGGTTATTCCAATCCTTTTACATATTTTAAAAATATTTTCAAACAGTGGATGCTTGAATCCATGGATAAAAAATCTGTGGATATGAAGGGCTGTATGTATCTCTAAACCATTCACCCTGATATTCATGTTGCTAGCTTTTTTGTTAGCCAAAATGACATTACCCTTACACAAGGTCTTAACTATCTTGGAGAAATCCAAGGTTTGTCAGTCTACAAAAATTATGTACTAAACAGGCAGGGAACCTCAATTATAGCCCAGTGAGGGCTGAGTACAAAGAGTGGGTGCAGAATTATTATAGAATTGAAAGGAATCCCAGCAGTTGGTAGGGATGAAAATTGGATTTGGAGATGAATAGAATGAAGTGACTGGAATCCTAAACAACACATCATAGTAATTTCTTGTTGTCTATCCCACAAGAGATGTTACCGCACAAGCTCCATTCTCACCACAATCACACTTGTTAAAGAAAATGGAATTATATCTGTCTGTGACTAGCCATTATTGCATGTCTTTGCAATTGTGCGACTGGGGCTGCCGCCGCTCTTGCACTCTCTTCCATGATCCCAGCTTCATAAATGTTCCGTACAGAATCAGCCTACTTTATGGATTTTATGGCTGGCTCTAGTTTGAAGAATTGGGTATGGCCAATGTTTTAACAACCAGTGCTCCCTTGCCTTTAACAACAACCCAACATGTAAAATTTTAGCAGATTGAGGATTTCCTGTTATTTCATGCCAGGAAAATCACCCACTGCTAATAAAAATGCACTGAATTGCTGGTCACCCTGTTCAAAGAAGAAGAACTGAACTCTGATCAGCAATGGTTTGTGTTTAGCCCAGGATCTTGCTCTGCTTAAAAACATCATTCCTGGCAACAATTTCTTTATCAAGCTTCAGCCTTTTGAACTTTCAACTGGCTTCCAATATTTTGCCACAAAAGGCAATTCTTCCTCTTTCGTTCCTCATCTCCTGATCCTGGTCAGTTGCAAAACAAATAGGAATGAAGAGGGTAGCATTTCTTCATCATACATACACAAATTCCCCAGATTTGTCACCCAATTACAGAATAATAAGGCCAAAATCCTCTGCATAGTTAAGGCTGATTGAACACAGCAGCACATAACTCCTAACTAAGCATGCACTTAATCCTCTGCCATCCCATGTTTTCCAGCTGCTTTTAAAATGTTCCAGTTTCTTTCTCCTACTATTACTTTCTCCCTTTGTCCTTGGGTTACTTCCATTGCTGCAAATCGACTTCAATTGTTGCAAACAGGCCAAGCAAAACCAGTGTTGTCAAGCTAGGAAAAATTATTGAGGAAGAATACACAAGTTAGGAGAGGCTGCAATAGTAGTTTGCTTTTGTCTGAGTCTACTGGGAAGGACAAAATTCTGCCTCCTTCTTTCCTCTTCTCTCAGACAGGATAACTGGGACTGTCTCTGCCAAATCAGGACCATTGACTCTCCCCAACCAGCAGTCAATGGAGAACGATGATAGAAGTTGGCAATCCAGCTACATTTGGAGAGCCCCACATACTCCCCAGCCCTGGCCTAAACACAGAACCCTGCCCAGCCATGGCTACTGGAGATGCCAAAATCTGCACTTGTACAACCTTGCTGGGCTGGCTCAGCTTCACAAAGACACCTGGTGAATGGCTAGCCCACACATCCAAAGCTTTTGATCGTTTGGTTTGAATTTCCCCTTTGGGAACTGCCCAGCTTCCTTCCCATTCCCAAATTTTATAGCCGTTGGTTGTAAAAGAAGTCCCTGTAGCTTTCAGCGACTAGCAACAAAGCAAGACCTGCCTACATTTTGTCAGGAAGTCCGAGGTATGGGGTAATCCTTCTCCAGACCTGATTTGGTGGGTATTTCCTAGGAACTTTATATGTCTACATAGCCCATGCTGTTTTGTTCATTTTATTTTAAAACAACTGAATGTTTCTAAACGTCCGTCTGCTCAGTTCTTTAATAAATAAATCAGAAAGGAGAGTTGATCAGATTCTCTGGCCTGATCTGTAGATTGGCTTCACCCATGTGTTTGTAGCACTAACCTAATTTTCAAAGAGTTAAAGGAAGTTTTGAAAATATGAAGCTCTGTCCTTCTTTATATGTGTGCAGGCCTGGTGTCTTGTGTATCCAGAACATCTGAGTTGTCAAAAATGTGAGAGGTGGTGGCATTACCTCTGAGGAATAAGAACAAAGGGTATCTTTACAGCTTTTCCTGTCTTGCAAGATTTGACATCAAACAGATTGGTTTTGTCACCAAAGAGAATAGTAATTCTAGTGGTGATACCATTACTAGAAATAGAATGGGGATGTAAGGTTTGTTTAAGAGTTTGTGTAAATTGTATGCATGTCATAAATGTATATATTGGACAAGCACATGGGAATTAGCAGTCACCATCCAGATTGTATGAGCAGAGTGATGTAGCTTTTTTACCATTTTAATTAATAGATGGTGTAGATGCACCATGTAATGTCAGATGGAGCTTTCAGCTGGGCCTGAGAACTGGAAAATAAAGAAAATAAAGGTGTCACCTGAACAGCATATTTTGTTTCCTCTAATGTTTCAAGTGTGAAACCTCTGCAGGAACCGCATGGATCTCACCACTTATATTTAGAGTGTGGGAAAGGCGTGAATTTTTGAACAGACATGGCATATGGCAATCATTCTGTATGTGAAAGATGGAAAGATAAGATCAAACATACCCTGCTGCCACCCATTAGAAGATTCACAGGGTTCTGCCCATTGCGCAAAGAAACAGGGATTCCTCAGTACTGGCTCCATACCTTTAGAATTAGCTCCTGACAGAGGTGTGAGAAAGAGGACTGCAAGGTTACAGCATCACAGAAATTTCAGAGTCAAAACGTAGGACCAAGGGATGGGTCCTTGTGATGTCACAGGGAAATCTTGTTAAATCTTGTGACTTTCTTATGAAATCACAGAGGCAATACAGGCAAGGCTTGGGAGGTGACTATGGAAACGAGTATGAGAATAATCAGGGTTATTAGGACCAAAATTTGGGTGAAGCTCAGATAACCATGCAATATAATTCACATATTGGGGGGAGGGGGGGTACAGAGAAAGCATTTTTCAGTGGATGGGAAGGTAGGTGCTAAAGTATTCCTTGTGAACTGCAATAATTGCCATAATTCCTGCCAGTATTGGCATCATGTAGCCTTACCTGCACCCTAGCTGCCAAGGCTTGTATAAGAAGCTTCACAAGCCATAATGTTGTCACTCTACCTCAAGCCCTTCCATGATGGATTTAAATACCATAAGGTCTTCGCTCTTTCCCTAATTCCTTTCACTCCCTGAGCATTTTTGGTGCACTGATACTGTACAAGTGTAACACAGAGGCAAACACCTTCATACCCAGCCACAAATGGTGGCAATAGCTTCAGTTAACCAGAATGTGATGTTGTAACCTGGCAGTCCTCAGTCAGGAGCTAATTCTAAAGGTTTGGAGCCAATATTGAGGAGTCCTGGTTTCTTTCAGAAATGCTCCTAATGGGTAGAACACTATGTGCCCCACTTGAGAATGGGTAGAAATGAATTACCGCTGCTTCCTCCATGAACATAGAATTGGAAGGGACCACAAGTCCAACCAACCCCTTGCCATGCCAGAATACATGACTGAAGTACTTCTAAAAGATGTTCAGCCAATCCAACCTCTGTTTAAAGATCTCCAAAGGAGAATCCATCACCCTCCAAGTCAATCCATTCCACTCTTAGAGTCTTACAATGTTCTCTTTTCTTGTAGTTTTCAGTGACCCCTGGAACCAGTTGGAAATGGGTGGAGATGAGTAACCAGTCTCCTCACATCCATCCCCACCTTCATCTTTGTCCTTCTCCAGTGCCATAGAATTCGAAGGTACCCCATTTGTCCTCAGCTGCTTCAGTTGCTGCAAACTGTTTGTACTTAACAGTGGGAGATGAGATGAAGGGGTGGAATATCTTGCCCTTCCCGGTAGACTGAGGCAAAAACAAACAGCTGCAGCATCTTCTAGCTTGTGGGTTCTTCTTCATCAATAATTTTGTGATCTGGGCCACAACTCTGATGTTGCTTGACCACAAAAGTCCTGATTTTCACATGTGAAATGTTGCATGGTATGGCATAAAAGAGAAGGATAGGTAAAAGACGTGAAGGCTGAGAACCTGTTGCTTACTGTCTTTATAGTTCTCATAGCTATTAGGGTGGGGAGAGGGATCATATTTGCACATATTGATTTTCTTTATTTGCTTCTGTATTATGGGCCTTGGGAGCCCATCTTCCATTAGCCATATCTTGGTATGGGGTGCCCTCAGCCCAAGATGCCCATATGTCCAGCAAAGGGGGTTTGAATTTGATCACTGGCCAAGGGTTTGGAGGCCCAGTTCTACTACCATTGTCTGTTAGAGGACGGTAGACTTCATCAGTGAAAGGGCTGGAATGCGTCTCTGCTGTGTACCATCTGTTGTGGCAATTATCAAAAATAAAGCTTATGCTATAGCAGCAATGTGTATCAGCGTTCATCATTGAAAGAACCCATGGGGAGGCCTGGAGTGAGACCTTTGAAGCCCAACCATAGCTCCCTATATGAGTCTACTAGAGTTTTAACGTCTTTGGTGGAAGGCTTTCTCTCAGTCCCACCACCATCATAAGCATATTTGGGATGAACATAGGAGAGAACCTTCCTCATGGTTGTTCCCATCATATAGAATTCCCTGCCATGGAGATTTGATTGGTCCTCCCTCTCCTCTCTTTCTTCTGGCAGGCAAAGACTTTCTTATTTAGGTAGAACTTTGGTTTATAATTAATGTGACAGAAAAGGTTTTTTATGGGGGTGCATTTTAGTATTTTAAATTTTTTTAGTACTTTTAAATATTTAGATATTTTTAAAATTTAAATACTTTTACATTTTAAATATTTAGTACTTTTATACATTTTAAAAGCTGGATTTCATTTTAATTGGATGCAAGCCACTTTGGGTCTTGCAAAAGGAGAAAGGTATGATTTAGCTGCTAGCTAGCTAGATTGAGTGAGTGAATGAGTGAATGAATGAGTGAGCAAGATGGGCTGGATAATATTTAGTGTCAAAATCTTGTTGGGGTGCATTTGATGTGAAAAAAATCTACTAAACAAAGAAAAGTTAATGTTCTCACGTTTGGTTTCAGAGGAAAGCAAAAATAGATGTACATTCAAGGGAATTCCCTGACCTGTTTCAGGTTGACTGCAATCTATGCCTCTTGTCTTTTTGTATAGTTCCAGCTAGGTTTCAGGATGAGTAGTTTGGGATTAGATTCAGATGTACTTATCCTTTGAACAGATCTTTTAATCTACTTTTGCACTTTGAACTCAGTTTGTGGCAAGTAAACTAAGTATAAAGCTAAGTAAGCTAAGTATAAAGGGAGGAAGTGGGAAGAAGAAAGACAAACTGGGATATTTTAAAAGCAGCTGAAAAAGCAAGATGGCAGACTATTAGTTGGGACTGTCCCCAACAAATTGGAGGGTATGTCATTTCTGCACTAAGGTGACAGACATAATATTGTTTCTGTTCTTTTCTGAAAAAAGCAATAGGTTCCTACTTGGAAGATTTGGGTTGCACATTCATCCAGTCATTCTTATGAATCTGGGGAAGGGGGAGCCCCATTGTTAAAAAAGAAAAAAAGAAAGTAAGTCATCTTTGCCCTTGTATGAAGTGACAAAGATCTCAGCCACAAGATTTGCCTGACATGCTTACATATATTTTTTAAAAAACACACACACATGAGTCAATGCTAGAGAAAGGTAGTTGCTCTCTCATTGGTTGGTTCAATATATCTGCTCTGAAATGTCAAGCATAGGCAATGTGTATCAGCGTTCATCATTGAAAGAACCCATGGGGAGGCCTGGAGTGAGACCTTTGAAGCCCAACCATAGCTCCCTATATGAGTCTACTAGAGTTTTAACGTCTTTGGTGGAAGGCTTTCTCTCAGTCCCACCATCTTTTCTACCTGATCATTTTTTCTGTGTAAGAACATTATTTAGTTGCATTTTACTTTGATGAAAGCAATTTACTTCAATGTCTTCCATGATATTTGAGGCAGCAGGCTCATATAGGTGGCATAAGAAGATGTGTTACGCATACACATTCCTGTTCTTCAACAGAGAAACCTCTGGAAATCTATCATCTTTGCCCTTTTCCCACAACATTTCTGTCTGAAGTGGTAGACCTCTCCGTCTTGTTAAGGGTACGAACAGAGATGGCATTACCCATTTACCCATCAGGGACAGCAGATACAGTATACATAATAGGACTCTTTCAGGAGAACTTGGCTATGGCTAGAAGTCTGAGATGAACCAGGGCACAAAGCAAAAGAGGGCAAGATAGATCTCTTAATATGTAGTTGGACTGAAACTCTCCTCAGCTTTATCTCAGATTGCCAGAGTGAAAAATGGAAAAGGCTCATGTACCTTTAACAGTTGTGTGGAACAAGGAATTTCAGCAGATGTTACTTGTTACCTGGTTGTAAGACAAGCAAAATGGGCTGAAATTCTCTCTTTTGTACAGTTATTAAAGGTACAGGAACCCTTGGGGGGAATTTTTTAAAAAGAATGATTATGCTGTTATTTATTTATTCATTTTGACACATCTCCCTGTGTCCAAAAATGACTTTAAGAAACTGCATACTGTTTTCAATCCACACTTTGCCACCCCTGTACAAGAAGGTAATAACGCTTATCTCATGAAAGGTTTATTCTGATTTATGCAGCTCAGACTGCTACTAAAGACACAAGAACAAGCCAGGTCCTTTTTTTTCCTGGTCATTCAGCAACCTTCTGTGAAATTGAAAGACACAAATAAGTTATTCTTTCTTGTTTCTCCAAACTCTCTGAGTAAATAGTGAGCTTTCTCTTTCCACAGGCCCCTCACCATCCCTGGGATACAACATAGATGCTACTCCAGCAGCCCTCTTCTCCAACATCAGCAAACAGTTTGGATATCAGGTCCTACAGATTGGGGAAGGCCCCGAAGCAAGGTAATTCCCCAGTTCACCCCCTGATGCAATAGGTGTCAAGGGTTAAAGTCAGCACACTGGGAAATGCTTAGATGTGTGTGTGTATGACCATGAGCATCTAGCCCTGGGAAGGGCAAGGCTGATCAAGCACAGCTGATGTTCATAGGCTCAAGGACACTTTGGTGCCGAGTGCACCTATGCCTGGATGATGAAACATCTGTCTGTATTGCACAGTGGGACATTTTACACTGTGGGACAGGAAGTAACTGAGTTTGGGAGACCACAAGATCTGAAGGCTATACAGTGCGCCCGCACCATACGCGGCCTTGAGCATACGCGCTCAAGCCGCGGGGGGTGCGCGGGGTGGAAGGGGCGGCGCGTCCCATTCAATTGAATGGGCACACGTGCCCGTTGTGCCTTGCGCACACCCGTGCCGCCGCGCACGAGCCCCATTGGAAACAATGGGGCTCGAGCATAGGCGGAATTCGCCTTACACGGAGGGATCCAGAACGGATCCCCTGCGTAAGGCAAGGACGGACTGTATAAACTCAGGGGCTTCCAGTGATTGCTTGTGGGTTTGAGTAGGAGTTGGTATTTGTTTGATCTGTATTATACTGTTGGTGATTTGGACAGCATTCTCTAAATAAAGATAGCACTTTGGGAGACTTGGCTTGTCTGGTCATTAATCAGCTGAAGCCTGGCATCGGTTGCTGAGAGTCCCCGGAGATTCCTGCATTCCTTCAGTTCCTGGAAGACATCCAGTTGCTGTTATCTCTGCTGAGGGCTGTGAACCACGTTTCTGAATTTGCCATTTATACTCTGCTATATGCAAGCATTTGTTATATGGCTCAGATGAGTTGCTGACAATAGAGATGTGATTTTGCAGCTGTATTCACAGGATAATGCCAGGATAATAGCAACTTCACATGATGTCGTTTGAAAACAATCCCACTCTTGTGGGATATTAACGGGATATTAAGGAGATTTAACGGCCATTTGTTCACGGGATTTGGGTGCTTGCCTCCGTGTGAAAAGTCAATATGATAGTATCTTTGTAGTTGATGCCACTGATGTCCCAAGCAGATCTCCTTGGGAACCCCCCCCACACACAACACATTTTGGTTTCCACAAAGGTTTATGTTCCCTGCCAGTATACTAAACCTAACCTGAGACTAGAGATGGCTGTTGGTGATGTCATTAGGCTTTATGCATTTGGAACAACTGCAGTTGCTTGCAGCTTGTCTTTCAAACACAGAGACAAAAAATTACCTGTTTGGAAAGTAAGAGAGAAATCTTAGTTTAAAGGAGCTGTTCCCAGATAAAGGTGAAATGAAAGTATTATTTCTTAATAGAAACATTTAATCTACACTAACTGCTTCTAGTCAGAAGTGGCTGCCAAGCAGAGCGGAGGGTGAGCCTGGTACTACAATGACTGGAAGGAAAGAAGGAAGCTCCGTAAATATATAGACACACACCCATTCCCAAGGGTCTTTGCAAGTTGCAGCAAGAAATCAGTGAAGCCTTGGAAGTTGTATCAAGTTGCGCTCTTCTAGCAAAGCTTGATATTTGCTCATAGCCATTATTCATGCCTGGAGCTAAGCCCTGTAAACTGTAAATATGCACCCTCATCTCCATCTGGAGATGACAAATTGAAAACTAGAAACACAGGGCAGACCCTGAGGATCTGACTACTGTACTCTAAACCTCAAACCATTTCTGAGAAGACAGGTAAGCATATGCCCCACCACATGTTTGTTTTGCTGGAAAAGAGGAATCCCAGACATGTGCTTTGCTGCTTTCACTATTTTGGATTTTCAGTTTCTGAGACTAGTATGATCACACCTGTTAGATTCATTCAGTGTGTATGGGAGAAAGCCATCTAATATGTTCCTCTTTTCATTGAGGAAGTGAGAGTTAAAGGTTGTGGATGGAAAAGTTGTGGTGTGGAATAAAATTGGCACCCTTTATATTATAGTCGGGGGTCAGAGCTTCTTTATACAGTTACTGTACATCATGATGCCAGAAATTGTTTCTGTATGTCTAACATGCCCTCCAATCTGTGGTCTCTTCCAACCTCTATGATTCTATGATTCACAGATGAAAAATGGGCCACACAGCATCAGAGTGTGGTCAAGATGGCAAAAGTATTAATGAAGAAAAAAACAGCTCATGAAGAAGAACAGAGAGTGTAGCAGTTTGCTTTTGGAAGAGTTCTAGGGAAGGGCAAGATTTTACCCCTCTTCTCTCACCTGCTCAGTTTAATGGCGCACAAACTACTTTTGCACTTTGAATTCAGTTTGTAGTGATGGAGTAAGCCAGGAAAAAAAGGAGCAATTGAGAAAAACTGGGGCATTCTGAAAGCTGCTGGAAAAGTGGCACAACAGAGATTGGGACAATTGGAGAGTATGTGTTAATTTCAGTCTGTCACATTGCTGTCGAAGGTAGGGAACTGTGAAAAGAGGGCAATTCTATCCGGGTTTTTGAAACAGTTTTTGAGGCAAGGAAATATTTGTGGAAAGATTATGTCCTAGTATTTAACTATTCCATAATTGTATTAATTAATTTCAGGATCATTGTGGGGCCCCTGGTGAGCAGAACGCCACAGGCAAGGTGTATCATGTGATATGCAGAAGGACAGTGTGAGGATGTTTCACTTGAAGGTGAGTTGTTGCGGGTGTGTAGGTTTTATAGACCTAGAGTAAAAGCCATTGCTGAGTCGAGGCATGATTGACAAGAGTTTGAGACAGGAACCCACCATTTTCATTTTATCATTGCATTTTATTGCTGCCTTTCCTCCAAGTTGCTTAGGAAAATCTATGTAGCATCCCATCTCCCCTGCCACAGTTTTGATTCAGTGGATTTGGTGAAGACAGTCTGCACTTGCTTGGGGATTTAGCCCTGCATTGTGAAGACAGGTCACCACGGCTGGGATGAAACCATTTTATTTGGCCTGTGTAGATGAGTCCTCTCTCACAACTCTCTGTGGTCTCTGAGTTAATGAGATTGCCTGGAGTTTTAGATGTGACTGAGGAGACACTCTCTTCCTCCAGCCAGCCCTGATGGTACCCAAAGTGTGTTTGTTTGGTGGATCTCTTACTGGGTTTCAACCTTGGCCAATGGCCCAAGCTTGCTGAATATTGGACTTGGAGTCCTTTCATCCTGCACAATTATATGTACTTTGATTCCGCTTTAACTACAAGTTTCATCCCACGAGATTGTAGCTTCATGTGGTATCAGAATTCTCAGCCAGAGAGCGCTAGTGCCTCCACCAAAACACAGGATTCTGTAGGATGAAGCCATGACAGTTAAGTGTAGTTGAAGTGCCATAAACTATGTGTATGAAAGGGCCTGGTTATACAGGACAGGGATCAGGAAGGAAGGTCAGGAAGGAAGTCAGGCGCCTCCTCATCTATTACCAATTTCTTCTCTGCCTTTTTACAGGGAGCTCTGGAGTCCCCCATTTGGGGCATGACTCTGGGCAAGCGACAGTCAGGGATCTAAGATGATTGTGAGTCTGCACTGGGATGCTGAGAGGGAGGGAGGAGTTGACAGAATAAACTGTGCTCAGGTGGGAAATGTCTTTGAACCACAACACGACAGGACAGAAATTAGGAGGCAAAACTGTTTCCCCCTACTTGGCTCTCCTTTCTGGGGAAAAACTTTGCCACGTGTATTTCAAATGAGCTGCAAAAAAAAAAAACAACAACAACAACCCCAAGATGGGAAAATGCTTACAACTGTTATGTTACAGAGGTTTATCACACAGAGTTTTTTTCAGCTTTTTGCAGCTCCAGATCCGACGTGACTGCGGTCCAACGATGCGAATTCACACACAACGTGGTGTTATCACACGCGATTCATTTCTATGGGGGCTCCTTCCGTGGCACTTCTGCTCATTTTGGTGAAATTGGTAACAAGCGAATTCACAGAAATCGCTTCCAAGCTCACTTTGATTTCACTCTGAATTGGTCTGATGTGGAATGCAACTTTGCTTCTGCTCTGTATCACCACCGCACCCCCTGGGTTGCAAATTTCCCATAAGCGGCACTGCAATTTCCCCCCATTTCCTCTGGTGGCTTTCACTTCCAGGGCAACTCATTTTTTTGGGGAATATATACATGTGTGTATGTGCGGGAATTTGAATATACAGATATGTATGTAATCTATCAATCTATATATGTGTGTGGGTGTGTGTTTTGAATTGCTGAAATGGAAGGGAAAATAAAAAGGGGGATGAGGAACACAGAATATTCATGAGGCAAATATTCATGCAATCCACGCAATTACGCAAAACAAAGAACAAGAACTTGCGCATCTTTTCAGCCCAGAAACTACTGTCATGATGCGTTCAGACCCCCACTTAGCATGCCCAAGGGTGCCGATTTGATCGTTGAATCCCACCGGTGTGGTAATACAATTTGCACTCACCTGGACTTGCCTTGGATTCGATTCCCCCTTGATTCCGCAAGGGCAACCAGGTTGAATAAACCTTCACGTTATAATGTGAATTGCATCATTGGACCCGCAGTTACCCTGGATCTGAGCTGCAAAAACCTCCGTGTAATAACACACAGTTCACTTGTAGAGTATTCCGCCTCTGCTTCTTTGATCCCTAGAAATCCTTATGGAGATTGAGCGACACTTTTTTGTGCCTGAGGAGAAAAGGCCAAATAGCATCCTTGCCCCCATTAATGCTATGTTATGTGCTGTCAAGATAGCTTTGATGTATGTGACCCTGTGAATGGAAGTATCTCTAAGACACCCTATTATGAACTTCTTGCTCAGGTCTGGCCTTGCCTCATTGGTCTCTGCCACATATTATTTAAAGGGTCTTACACCTACAGTTTCATTAATATGGGGTACTTGTGGGGCACACGTTCATTGCCATGGGCACAATCCACTGGGAAGAGCTCGTGTGCGCTCAGTTCATGCCAGTCAGACCAATGCAGAGGGATTTCTCTTTAGATTCTGTCCCATGAGTCATATTCATCTTCTGTTGTCAACTCTTCACCTGGGGCTTTTTTATGTTATACCGTTATGGTGCATACTTCTGCTTAACTGCCATGGCAAACATCATAAGGATTTGCTATTTCAGGTGAGATGGTTTCGAATTCTTGGCCAGAGAGCTCCTCTACTTCCTTACCAGACTACAAATCCTAGGATTCCTTAACTGTTGCCATGGGAGTTCAAGTAGAATCATAATGCTAGTATGTGTGAGCTCTGAAAGAGCATCAGAAGTAGCCCATTCATTTACCTCATGGTAGGATTTTTTGATGCCTTACTGTCCAACGTCTTTTTTTGCTGCTACAGTAGAATCTTTCCTGATATTCCAGCATACCTTTCTCCATCCAATTTGGGGCATTCATATCCCTTTCCTCTTGCTGCTGCTTTGTTGTTGTGTTTACATGAAACTGTCTCTCCTACTAGGCATGTGCGCCAGGAGCGAACAGCATTGTGACAAAAATCTCTATGTGCGGGAATCTGCTATATCTGTTTGATAACGCCAAACTGCAGGAACCCAAAAACATAACTACTGGTATCAAAGTAAGAAGGAGATGTACATTGACTGTGGGTAGAAGCCATTTCAGCCTTTCAGCAGTACCCAAAGATTTGACCTTTATTACATAAAAAAAAGAAGCCAATGTTCATAATGTGTCTTTTGCCAACCGATTTTTTCTGCATGACAAAAGACATGCTTTTACACAACCGTCTTCCTCTGGAAGAGAACTGAAGGGCTATGATGGCTGCAGAGAGACATGGAGAAAGCTTCGACTCTCCCATCAATCAGCTTCTCTTTTCTCATGCAATAAATTCCTAAGAACTTTTTCCAGAGTTCCTTACAGAGTTGAGCTAGAATAACTGTGTTTTTTTTAATGGTCTTGGTCTCTTCCTAATGTTTCTAGAGGTTGTGTAGATTTGTGAAGTCGAGGCTTCATGGCCGGCACATCCATAGTTTTTTGTGGTTTTTTGGCTTGTGGCCAGTTCTAGAAGATTTCTTCCTATGTTTCGCCAGCATCTGTGTTGGTCATCTCAGAGAATTCTCTGAAGATGCCAGCCACAGATGCTGGCGAAACATCAGGAAGAAAATCTTCTAGAACATGGCCACATAGCTGAAAAACTCACAAAAACTAGGTTGTGAGATAGTTAGGAATATTTTGTTTCTTTATTATTATTATTAACCTTTATTTATGAAGCGCTGTAAATTTACACGCGCTGTACATGCCTCTTTTGTTAGACGGTTCCCTGCCCTCAGGCTTACAATCTAAAAGACATGACACAGAAGGAGAAGGGGGTGGTGACGGGAAAGGGTTAAGAGGTCCAGCAGTTCCTCTCAACCTCCGAGGCCTGCGACCAAGGCAGATGGACTGGGGGATGGGCTTGGCTTCCTATAATGGAAGGTTTAATCATTATCCATGGAAAATACAAATACAAAAAATGTAATTTCCTATGTCAGTAGAGCATACGCCTCTGCCTGTTCTATTCCAATTGACTCTCCTTTCTTTCCTGACAACTCAAAGTATCTGATGATCACCTCCCTTCTTATTTACATCTGATCTGTAACCTACCGTATCTCTCCCTTCACCCCACAGAGTGCCTGAAAGGGAATGTGGATCTGGTGTTTCTCTTTGATGGATCAGAAAGCATGAGCAGTGGTGACTTCAATACTATTAAGGTTTTCATGATCAATGTAATGGAGGAACTACACAACAGCACGATACATGTAAGTTGTACTTGTTTAATAACAAGGATCATTGCCATAGCTGTGAATTGTGAGGAAGGGGAATGAAGACATTGTTCTTCCAAATGAGAATGCTGCCACCCATGATTTTTCTTTTCAGTCCCCAAATTTCTAGCACTGCAGAGAGCAAGACAGTGAAAATCATTCACACCTAGAACTGTTATACTGGCTGTGTTGTCATTGCCTTGGTTACTTTGCCTACTCCTTAGGCACCCCTTGGATACCTAAACTGTCTTTCTAAATGCTCAACCAAAGTTACTGCAATGCTAGAAATGTGGGGGACTGAAGGCAAATTTCATTTGGAGGAGATAGAATTTTTCTTTGTGGAAACAATGCTCACATTTGCTCCTCCATAACTGCATCCCAACTATTGCCCAAGCCACAGTGCTTGTGAGGCATTACTTTCAGAGTAATTTCAAAGGATACTTTTATCTGACCTTATTCAGAATTTTAGGGGACACAAGATGTCACTATCTTCCACTCTTTCCCATTTGTTGACATTTCTTTGGTTTCCTGCCATGTCTTTTAAAAATCTGTTAAAGGAGAAAAAGACAGAATAGGATTATTGTCAGCAGTCATCATCTATCAGGAAACACTCTATTTCAGTAAAGCCTTTTCCCATATCAAGGATGCTTTCACACCAGGGCTGCACCTGCACTGCAGAAATAATGCAATTTGACACTGCTTTATAGCTCAATGCTGTGGGATTCTGGGCTTTGTAGTTTTGCAAGATGTTTAGCCTTCTCTTTCAGAAAGCTCTGATGCCACAACAAATTACAAATCCCAGGATTCCATAGCATTGAGTCATGGCAGTTAAAGCAGTATCAAACTGCATTATTTCTGCAGTGCAGATGCAGCCTATGTATTTAATGTTGAATTGCCACGTTCCATTAATTCACTTAACATGGAGCTTTCACATAATGCTGTGTTCCTCTCCCCTTTGTTCTCAGACTAAAGTCTGAGAGCAGAAGAGGAAAGGAAACGAATGCAGTCTCCACAAGTATAGATGTCTTTGGTTCTCCCTCTCTTTCCCTTTGGAGAGATATGTGATTTTGATATGAGCAGGGATTCATCAGGCTGGTAAACTGATTACAGATTACCACCTATTCACTATAATCATTGCAGTGGGCATCATTTTATCATCTTGATTGTTATTTTAATGGATTATTAAACTAGCATTAATAAAACACTTTCTTAGTGATAATACTTTAGAGTTTAAAAAAAGCAAAATATCAATTAAATTAGTTTCATAGTGCTATTATTCTGTGTTATGATTTTCACTGGCACATTTTCATCCCATCCCACAAATAAGCAATAAGGGGTACTTTTTGGCACAGGAATTGCACAACAGTGTATTTAGTACAGCTTCTGTTTCTTCTTCCAAATCTTTCAGTTTGCTGCCGTGCAATTTTCAGAGGATGTCAAAATTGAATTTGATTTTAACAATTATACCAGTGATCCCAACCCTCAAAAGCTTTTGGCCAACGTGAAACATATGAAAAGTGTTACAGACACCTTCAGAGCCATCAAATACGTAGCGTGAGTAACTTTGTCAATGAGAGATGGGGGGTAATAAGGTTAGGAATGTGGGCATCTTATGAGGGGAACAGGAAATGAGTTTTTAAAATGTGATGATTCAGGACTACATGGTTATTTCAAAAGATATCTCAGCCAGGAATCTGTCAACAGTCTGTGACCCATCTAGCTTAGAGTCTTATCGCATGAGAAAACAAAGTGGAAATGGAGCCAGAGAGTAGTGGCTTTCTTTGTGCCTTTACCACATGACGTCACAATGCTTCCGTTTTCTTTGTGTGGGAGATGATTGTAAAATGCATCTTTTTTTTCCTATTTGGAAAAATCAGTTCAAAGAAAGACATGTTCTTATGGCCATCCCCTGTGGGAAGAAAACTGAAGTGCTACAACATCATGCTGTAAGGCATGGAGAAAGTCGCTGCTCTCTGGCTCCGTTTCTGCTTTGTTTTCTCATGCAATAAAGTCATGGGTGTGAATATGAAAATGGAATACAAATGTGTTTTGAATGTTCAGTTCTATCATCCTCGGTCAGTATGACCCTTGGAGTTCTTCACAGCTCTACAGTTCCATGATTTGACATATATAGAGGATGTCATGTTGAGTAAAAGCCAATGGGGAAAAAATAATTTCTTTTATCTTAGTACAACTCCCAGAATGACCCAACCAGCATGGCCAGATGTTTTCTGGGAGTTGTAGTAAAATAAACCCAACCATCACCAAAATAATTTTTCCATGTTCTGGTGGAAGATAAATGTCACTGAATCAGACCACAACTAGCCTAAACTGTAGAGAAGCACAATGGCATTCAGGGCTTGCATCCAGATAACCTTTCCTCTTATCCACTATTACCAGAGATAACCTTTTCATTCCTGAGCGCGGCATGCGACAAGGAGCAAATAAAGTGATCATCCTCATCACTGATGGAGACGCAACAGATAGTGACCAAGGGAGCATAGCTGCTGCCAAGAAAAAGGGGATCTTACGCCTTGTCATTGGGGTAAAGTATCCAGGAATCCTGTCCTTTGGGTCTGCAGGCAAGACCTCTCTCTCTTGAACTCAAAGGGTTCAAAGCTCTCCTTACATTTTCTGTATAAATATAGATCCAATAGAGAAAAGGGGGCCAAAAATAGTACCTTAGCAGCTACCTTAAACAACGGGGAGGAAAGGGAAGGTGCTCAGAGAGATGAGTTGTGGGTTAAGCTGGTCAAAGGCCAAATCAGATGGACAACAAAAGAACCATGAACAGAATCTCCAGCATTTGCATTTTTTAAAAAGCAGTGGGTTGCACCTCAACCTGTATTAGGTTCGCTAAGAAAGTACAGATTAAGTTTCTTTCCCTGCACAATTTTCATGTTTGCAATCTCCTCCTAAAATACTGCTTGCTCATCAGGCAAATAGCAGTTTGGGTGTGACAATCTTGCTCAGGAAAAATCAACTAAAGGTGACAAAGAAACTATAGGTTTTGAGTCTTCTGTTTTCAAAAGGAAGGTCAGTGCTTTAGTGCAACCCTGAATGTCTCATCTTACTGAGATCTTGGTTCCTGGCTCTTTATTCTGCTTCCTGGTTCCAGAACCTTCATGCTTTCTTGATCTCCTTGATGCTCTCCCATTTCCAAGTATAGAAACTGCAAAATCCTTCTATCCCTCCCTCATTTGGCTTTTTGTTTTCTCCCCAGATTGGGATTCATTTATCTCAAGATAACCTGGAAAAGCTTGCTTCCGAACCTTGGGGTGAATTTGTGAAGGTCCTTGCCAGCTTTGAGGAACTCAAAGACAGCTTCAATGAACTCCAGTCAAAGATTTATGACATTGAAGGTGGGATGATGTACAGGGAGAGGTGGGGAAGGAGGGAATGGTACTCACTAAGCGCTGTTTTTGAAATAGAATCTTAATACATGTTGTGAACAGAACTAGGGAAAATTTAAATTTTTGGACTACAATTCCAGGAGTTCAGCCAGACGTGGCACCAACCTACCTGGGAGCCAGCTTTCTCATCTAGAAGCTTTTGTTGCTCATTTCATATATCCCACTTGTTGGCTTAATTCAATTCTGTAAGGCGAATGCACCCTAAATATGTTCAAAAGGACACTCTACATCTGTATGTGATGGATACTGGTGAAGATGATAGTCATGTTCTCTACCCACTCTTCATTTAATAATAATAATAATAATAATTATTATTATTATTATTATTATTATTATTATTATTTCTATACCATCCGGTGGCAAAGCCAATCTGGGCGGTGAACAACATAAAAATTTACAGAATAAAATATACATAAATATTTATACTCCCTTCCCCCCCTTAAAAAAATATTAAACACTTAAATGTATTAAAATGGGACTTTAACAATGTATAATTATACTATCCTAAACTAAACCCCAAAACCCTCAGTAATCCTCACCATCAGGGGATGGGGCCACGAGAGGAATAAGGGAAATCAGGGAGCCTGGGAGCCTGGGCCGGGAAAAAATTTAATCTGGAAAGGCCTGCCGGAAGAGATCCGTCTTGACAGCTTTTTTAAAGCTGTCTAAAGATGTTAACTGACGGATCTCATCCGGCAGGTTGTTCCAGAGCTTAGGGGCGACAACAGAAAATGCCCTCTGAAAAGTAGCCGCAAGTCTAGATTTTGAAGGCTGCAGCAAATTCCTCCCAGAGGAGCGGAGAGCGCGGGGAGGATTGTATGGGAGGAAGCGGTCTCTAAGATAGCTTGGACCCAAGCCATTTATGGCTTTAAAGGTGATAACCAACACCTTGTACTGGGCCCGGAAGCTGATAGGCAGCCAGTGGAAGGACCTCAAGACAGGAGTGGTGTGGTCCCTCCTAGATGTTCCTGAAACAAGCCTGGCTGCCATGTTTTGGACCAGCTGAAGTTTCCGGGTCAAGGACAAAGGTAGCCCCATGTAGAGCGCATTACAGAAGTTGAGGCGTGAGGTTACCAGCGCGTGCACAACAGTCTCAAGGTCCCTTACTTCCAGAAAAGGGCGCAGCTGGCGTATCAGCCGAGCTTGATAACGGCACTCCTGACCGTCGCATTTACCTGATTTGTCATCAGGAGCGACGAGTCAAGGAGCACCCTGGTTAAGTTTTCTCCTACTCCCATCCACCACAGTTGCTCTTTCTTGGGAGATTAGTGTTGAGATTCAACCATCTCTGGAACAGGAGAGGACAGTGATTTCTGCTAAAATGACTCTTCCTCACACATACATCCTCATCTGCATATCTTGCAGGTACTAGTGACAGAAGCTCATTCCACCTGGAGATGTCATCCAGTGGATTCAGTGCAGATATATCCCAGGTAAGGTCAAATCTGTAAGTATGCTGGGGAATGAAGAGTCTCACAACCCAGTCTTCCACATGTATGTGCTTGGAAATAAGTACTATCGAGTTCAGAGAGACAAAGGGGCTTGACAGGCGGGCAGCTCAACACCACCCCTCTCAGCCCTGGAAGCAGGCTGTGGCAACCACATGTCGTGGCCTGCGCATCGCGCAAAAAGAAGCCCCAAAAAAGGGCTTTTGTGCGATAGAAGGGGTGCAATAACTGCTGCGGTGCGGTGTTATGATGCCCCTTGTGCGCAGTGCTGTTTGTGCGCAGTGCTGTGGCAGTCCCCGTGTAAATGGGCACATGCCAGGATGGTGCCCTGGCAGAGGAAGAAGGGCTTGGAGCCTGTGAACGCTCAGTCCTTCTTCATCCCTAGTACGCAGACAGGCTGGCATAAAGTGCTGGTCTGTACTGCCTCAAATTCCCCAGCAAGGATGTATCCTGGGAAGCTTTTACTTGGAAGTGAGTTGCAGTTTATTTCATGGAAAGTTAGCAATAGCAATAGCATTCACATTTCTATACCGCTTATCGGTGAACTCAGCACTCCTTAAGCAGTTTACAATGTGTAAGCCAATTGCCCCCAACAAGCTGGGTACTCATTTTACCAACCTACGGAAAGATGGAAGGCTGAGTCAACCTTGGAGCCCTGGGATCAAACTCACAACCTTGTAGCAGCAGTACTGGTATTTAACCATTGCACCACCAGGGATCCAGGTATGGCACTTGGACTTGCTTACAAGTAGATATGTGCAGAATTGAGTTGTGCTTTGTGTACACTTGCTGGGGAAATGTCCCAAATGTTAACATTTACATCTATACTGCCCTCTACCCATCTCATCCCTCCCTGCTGCTGCAGCTTCCTGTCCCCCTCTTTTTCTCCTAAAACCCTTTCCAGATTAGAATTCAGCACCTGGACTAAAAATGGTCCCTCACTCTTGGGATATAGGGTTGCTGCTTCATACTCCAGGCAGTCCTCTCAAAGTTGCAAACCCTCTTATTCTCTCCACTGCAGGGCAGAGTGGTCTTGGGTGCCGTAGGAGCCGACAACTGGGCTGGTGGGCTGCTAGAACAACAGAAGGACTTCAGCAAAGAAAGGTTCATATCTACCCCCACATTCAGGAAGGAGATGGACGGGGCCTACTTGGGTGAGTAGGGAGAAAGCTGCACTTCTTTTCTCTATGCCATCAGTCTCCAAAAATGTTAATTGATCTATTAAATTATCAGTTCAATTGTCATAGATTTCCTGACTAATACTGAAGATAATGCTAAACTTTAATGGATTAATCATTTTAGGTAGTTAGAATTCATGTAGGAAGGAGATACGAGTGTCATGCTCTCTCTGCCAGATTCAGTAAAACAGAAGAGCCTCAGGAGAAGAAAGATTAGGATTGGAGGAAATACAGTGGACCCTTGTTATACTCTGGGGTTTGGTTCCAAGTTCCCCCATGTATAACAAAATCCATGTATGCTCAAGTCTCATTAAATATAATGACATAGCAAAATGGTGTCCCTTATAAAAATGGAAAATCAAGGTTTGATATTTGAAATTTATACTTTTTTTGAACATTTTCAAACCGTGGATGCTTGAATCGGTGTATTAAAAATCCGTGTATAAGAAGGGCTGACTGTATATAGCATGGTCTTTTGTTGGCTGGGTAATGCCTTATGGGTTAGAAACAAGAAAATGAGGAATTCAGAAATCAGATGTGGAGCAGGGATGATGTGACGTGTTTGCTCAGGAGAAAGATCTCAGGCAGCTATGACCCTTTCAGAATATGAGCCCTTAAGTTCTGAAGGCACATGCTTTCCTGATCTCCTTGATGCTCTCCCATTTCCCCACCTTTTTGGTTCATTGCAGGGGCAGGGAGTTTATGTCTTTTTAATTATCACCTAATTTGTATTCATTTTATTTTCTGGTGTTGTATATTACTTCAGGTGTGGGGGGAACTGAAATGAGTCCCTTTGTACTCCTTTGGTACAGACTGCACTCTGTGCAGTTTGTGGGTGTGCTACCAAAAAACCCACTTAACCTGGTATATTTAATACTGGGGTTTTCCCCGCGTCTTTTTAAAGAGCCTCTATCTTCAGTAGCATGAGTACGCTACTGAATCAATTCAGAGGTGTCTCCATTTTAAAGTGGAACGGTGGCAAGTGTGAATGATGAAAGGGTTTAAATGCCACAGAGAGATTCAGTAATATAAAATGTAGTGGGAACACTGATCCAGGATTGCATCCATAGCTCTTTGAGACAAAAATATAAGTATCCGTGCCCCCTTAGAATCATTCATATAACAGGTGCAGTTGCAGCAGTGTCAGGAAAATAGGCATTTTAAGATTTTCACTCAGAAATAAGAGTTAATTGTAATTAACAGCAAACACAAGCCACATAAGGGGAAGTTAGGTAAAAGGAAGAGGAATGAG
This sequence comes from Sceloporus undulatus, assembly GCF_019175285.1. Taxonomy (NCBI): domain Eukaryota; kingdom Metazoa; phylum Chordata; class Lepidosauria; order Squamata; family Phrynosomatidae; genus Sceloporus; species Sceloporus undulatus. The sequence goes on from NC_056527.1 coordinate 109,003,341, forward strand.
ATAGTGACTGTTCAGTTATAAATTAGCAGGATGGAGCAAACCACAAACTCCTTTGGCCTCAGCTAGAGGGAAGTGGGCATTGGCAGCTGGTCCCCTCTGTGTGGACCCATTCACACTACACAGTCATTCCACTTTAGCTGCCAAGGCAACATTCTGTGGAATACTGGGGTTTATAGTTTGGTGATGCCCCACAGTTTTCTGGTTGAGAATCTTGAGTACTTTTCCTTAAAGTGCAACACCCAGGATTCCATCAGGTAGAACCATGGCAAAGTGGATTCATGGTGCTATAACTGTGGACCTGATGACAACCAGTAGCTAAAGAAAGCAGACCTTTCTGCTCATTGCTTGGAAAAAATACTTTTCTAGCCTACAGCTCCCAAAATTCTCAGTTGTAGCTATAGACCAAAGAAATATTATCCAAAAGTTACAGTACAACAAAAGTATATTTTAGATACTCTTCCTTTTTTTTCTGTAGAAGTCATGGCTATTAGTTGGCATGTGTCTATGGAAAGTTCCTGTTCAGAAGCAAGAGACGGGTGCTGTCTTTTTGTGGAAAACAGGATGTAGGATTAACTCAACCACTCTGTTCCAACCTGGTTCATTCTAGTTGTGGTGGACTACAACTCCCACTTGCCTTCAGGGTGGCTGTAAGACTGGGAATTGTAGTTCCATAGAGCTGGAAGGAACCAAGTTGGAGAATGATGTAGTACATGGATCTCTACTCTGATACTACCTTAGTGAGTCCATTGTAATGCCTATTGAATTATTGCTTTTTGAATCTTTCTAGTCCTCCACTTTAAAAAAAGACTTCAAAAGAGGTACCTTTTTGTGCAACAGTGCCTTCAGGACTATCGCTCCTTCTTCTTTGATATATCCACTCAATTTTTATTTTGTTCTACAGGTTATGCCCTGAAATACCTACAGCATCATCAGAGAGAGCTCTATGCCGCTGGTGCTCCTCGATACCAACATGTGGGAAGAGTCCTCATATTTGAAGTCAATGCCAAAACTGCTAATTGGACATTAATACAAGAGATAGAAGGACAGCAGGTGAAGAACACAGAAATCAGGGAGGCCAGAATGTCTGATCAGTTCTGATAACATACCACCCAAATGAGGCAAACATATCCTCTAAGACATGTTTGGAAAGACCAGAGCATGTGTGGCTAAGCAAAATCAGGGTGTGATCAAAACAACAGAAGTTATTAATGAGGAAGAATACACAAACTAGGAGAGGATGCAACAGTTAGCTTTTGCCTGAACCACATTCTTAACCCTACTCTCCTCTTCCTCTTGCTCAGTTCAATGAGTACAAACTAATGTTGCATTTTGAACTCAGTTTGCAGCAACTGAAGGAAGCTGAAGACAAAGGGGGGAAATGAGAGGAGAGAAACTGGAGCATCTGAAAAGCAGTTGAAAAAGTGGGACAACAATCGGGACTGTTTCTGGCATCTCAGGACAGTTGGAGAATATGGCCAAAAGGGGGATCATTAATAATGGTGGCCCAGTGGGCCTGAAATACTTCTTAGTAAGTAGAGCTGATTGTTTGATAGCAAGCTAGAAGGCTGACCTATGAATCAGAAGTCATTAGTTTGAATCTTGCTTTTCCATCAGATGAGCTGATTCCTCTCCCATTTGTTGGTTTTCTTCAGCCATTTTCTCTCAACTTCAATCTTCCCAGCAGTAGTTGTGGGGATAATAACACCAACTTCCTATACAAAAATCCTATCAAGATTTTAGCTTGATAATGCATTTTGAGCAATTGAAAGCAATCTGCAGATACTAAGCATGTTATACCTTGAAGCAGCTCTGTGTATTATTAATTTCTCTTTTATTTTTTGCAGACAGGGTCATATTTTGGGGGAGTACTCTGTGCTGTAGATGTAGACAATGACCATGAAACTGATCTCCTTCTTGTGGGGGCCCAGCTTCATTTCACAGAGACAAGAGGAGGCTGCGTTTTTGTGTACGGCTGGGAGGAGGTAAGCAACTGGGATAAAGAGAATGGCAACACTGGGGGGAGATTCTGGCCTCACATTCCAGACTCTGAAAATATCCCTTCTCCTTTCAGGATAATCTCATTCTGCTAGGGGAGCTTAAGGGGGACCCAGGCTACCCCTTGGGCAGATTTGGAGCAGCCATTTCAGACTTGATGGACATCAGTGGGGACGGACTGATGGATGTGGCTGTGGGAGCCCCTTTAGAAGATGAGGAGAAGGGTGCTGTGTATATATATAATGGCCATGAACGGAACCTGCTAATGCACTATAGTCAGGTAACTGAATACAGTATAGCAGGGATGTGTATCCCAACATGATCCAAGAAAACTGCTAGCCTTGTTGTTATTTGCTGTCAAGACACCTTCAATTTATGGCATAGAATCATAGAGTCAAGTTCAACCCCCATGCCATGCAGGAATACGCAATCTAAGCAACCCCAACAGATGGCCATCCAGCCTTTGTTTATAAAGACCTCCAAAGTTGGTGATTCCACCACCCTCCAAGGGAGTGTGTTCCACTGTTGAACAGCTCTTACAGTCAGAAAATTCCTCCTACTGTTTAGGTGGAATCTATTTTTCTGTAGTTTGAATCCTTTACTCCGTGTCCATGTTTCTGGAGCAGGATAGAACAAGCTGTCCTATGAATGAGAGACCTCCAAAGGGTTCTCCACTACTTTTCATGGTGCTGAGATTGTGTGCTTCTGGGAGGCAAGAAGAATCATTTTCTTGCTACTGGCTTGTCCAAACCAGACAACCTTTTGTTGAAGAGCCAATCTAAAAAGTGCCCAATATGATGTAGTAGTTTGGGTGTTGGACTAAGATACTGGGAGACCAAGGTTAGAATCTCTGTTTTGCCGCAGAAACCTGCTGGTGACCTTGGACAAGTCACATTCTCAGCATCAGAGGAAGGCAGTGGCAAACCCCTCCAGGACAAATCTTGCAAAGAAAACCCTGTGATAGGACTGCTTTAGGGTCAGAAATTACAAGAAGGCACATAACAAGTGAGAGGAAAAGCTACTTGGTGGCAGCAGTGTTGTGAGATGGCATTGGCAGAGGGGAGAGATTGCAGCAGTGATACTCTGGTGAACTCTTGTTAGTACAGTGGGCTCTTGGTATCAACTGGGGTTTAATGCCAGGACCTCCCACGGGTACCAAAATCCATGAATGCTCAAGTCCCATGAAATACAAGGGATAGTAAAATTATGTTGCTTATATAAAATGGCAAAATCAAGATTTGCTTTTTAGAATTTATATATTTTTGGAATATTTTCAAACCGTGGGTGCTTGAATCATGGATAAAGAATCTGTGAATAAGGAAGGCTGACAGTACTACAGGAAAAGAAGCAATGCAAAGCTGTTTCTCACTGACTTTGACCTTGAAAACCCTATGATGAGACTGCCTACTACGGGCCATTAAGTTAATTAATTAAAGGCCCACATGAATCCAGGACATCCATGTATCAAGTAGCCTGCCCATCACATCCTTGCATGAGCTTTTTTCAGTCTGAAGACATACTCAGAACAGTGGCTCACACTGAACCACTGAGGATAATTTGAGGTCAGGGTGAGGAAAGGGGCCATTGGGAGGCTGTATAGAGATTGGGAGGTTGCTGGTGAGTGGGAGACAATGGGCCACATCCAACCAATGGAGCCATTGCCTTACATGTTAACATTCTAAAGGTAAACCTTTGCAGAGCAAGCATAATTGAACCAATTACTAGAAAGAGACTAATTAAAAACTAAATTGGATTTTAAAAAAATTATCTGTATCCCCTAGCCAGCATGACCACTGGCTATGCTACTTAGGAGATACTATGTAGGAGATACCTCCATGGGTGTGTGTCTTCTGGTCCCCTTTTAAAGCTACTTGAATGAGTAGCCATCACTGCATCCTTTGGCAGGCAGTTTCATAAATCAGATTTATGCAAAAGAACAGATTTGTAAATGAATGGGTGCATTATTTTAGCCTGCCTTTCTAAGCCAGTGGCCTATCTGTCTTGCAGAGAATTACGGGAGCCAGCATTTCTCCCAGCTTGAAATTCTTTGGACAATCCATCCATGGAAAGACAGACCTCAATAGAGATGGCCTCATAGACATCACAGTGGGAGCCCTGGGAGAAGTAGTGGTGCTCCGGTGAGTGACTGCAAACCAAGCCTGTTGGGTTCCCCAGCTGAAAGTTATTGGAGCCCAGGGGTACTTCTATGCCTGCACTCCAGATCTGTTTCTCAGAATGTCCATTGCTTCAATTGATATATTTTTTCTAACCCTTATTTTCTGGGGGAGCATTTTCTAGGGGGAGAGGTTGTCACTGGGGAACAAAGAAGTAACCACTTATTTACTGTAGTTGGTGTTTGCTACCCATTGAGCAATTAAACATAGGAAAAATGTTAATTGCTATCAGCAGAAATATTCTTCCTCTAACATAAAATTGATTTGCAGAGGGCTCAGTTGGGTAAGGAAAATCTTGTATCAATCTTTCCTGTCCATTACAATCTCCCCAACTCTCCCACGTCACATGTAGCAATTAAGCATAGAATAAATGCTTCCATTAAGGTCAGTGGAAACCATCATCCCCACCACCATCATGCTGCACTTGGCTGCAGTTTTACCTGGAGAGAAAGTAAGAGAGAGAAGGGGAGAGAGTGGTGGAGGCATGGTGAGAAAGGTCCAGGACACACTTCAAAAATAATCCAGTCTGAGACCATTTAAACTGCCCTGGCTCAGTGCTAGGGAATCCTTGGAATTGTAGTTTATTGTGTCACCAGAGGTAAGTGACAGAGAAGGCTAAATGTGTACAGTTCCCAGAATTCCCTAGCATTGAGCCAGGGTAGTTAAAGTGGTCTCAGACTGGATTATATCTGTAGTGTATTTTGGACCAAAGAGGGAAAATTGTCTAAATCCAGTTGCTAGCCCCAGGCTAGATGTGATTCATTGAATCAATGGGATTTTAATAAGTGCTAATTTATCATTCAACAACACCATCCTTTTTAATTCCATGGTGGTACAAAAACTGCTGCAAGAGAAAAAGGAGCAGTGCCCTTTTCAGGAGCAACAAGCCTTGTAAATAAGAATTAGGCTGGATCCACACAGCAGAATTAATGCAGTTTGACACCGCTTTAACTGCCACACTTAATGCTATGAAATTCAGGGATTCATAATTTTGCGAGATATCCAGCCTGATCTGTCAGATAGCTGTGGTGCCACAGAATTCCATAGATGACAGTTAAAGTGATGCCCAACTACATTAATTCTTCACTGTGGTAGCAACCTTAGTCACAGTAATAGTGAGCAGTAGGGAACAGTAAGTAATGATTATCATTCTCCGATACCTGCAGCTCCAGACCCATTGTCACAGTGGTCCCACAGGTGACATTCTTGCCCAAGGAGATTTCAGTGGAAGAAGTGGAATGTTTGGGGGATGCCACCTCCTGGAAGAATAAGGAGCTCAACCTCAGCATCTGCTTTGACACCAGCTTGGCCACCAAGAGCTACCAAGGTGAGGTGGGTTGTCAGAGGGTCACGATCCAGCTCTTTCACCCTTATTCTTCAGTCCAATAGAGAATTCATTTTCTGTATCTGTAGCATAGATACTACATAGGCACTAAGACTTAGTTTTGTTCATTTGCTCTTTTTCTTTGAATTGCCATCATTTTTAACTCATTTGTAGTAGAGAATCCAGATAATAGCATTGTCTGCCCATTTCATTCTAGTGTGGAGTTTTGTTTTGTTCTGCTGGTGTTCTCCTACTTTCTTTTTTCAGGCCAGAATGGTGTAAATTTCCACCTAAAATGGTGTCATTCTATTTAGTGTGGGCTGTTAAAGAGCTACTGAAAATTTTAAAGGGCTACTGTGTTCTTGATTAAAAACTTCCTCATTTCATTTTCCTGCCTTTTTTATTCTGTTCACAGTAACAGAATACTATTTATTAGTAGACCCTTAACAATGGATCCTTTTTCTTTGTAGGCGAGGCTTTAACTACTTTTGTTATGAAAGAAAATGAAAAAAATGTGAAAGGAAAGAAGCTGTTAAAGCATTTCCTCTTGCTACTGGAATAGAAACTTTGTTCTATCTTAAAAGGCAATGAAAGTCTCCATCCATGAGGAATCCTATTGCTGTGCTAAACAGAAAGCAAAAACAGATGGAAACTGCGAGGAGGCCAAATAGTACCACAGTAGACCTTTCCTAAATAAAGACATACTTTTGACTAAAAACTGTAGAAGAATCTTAGCATAAAACATCAGCATGTTAAGTACTGTCTGGAACAATCATTTTATTAATTTTGCTTCCAGCTCACTGTGGAAAACATGCATGTTATCAGTAAGTATGTACAGCGCTGTGTAAATTTACAGCGCTTTATAAATAAAGGTTAATAATAATGAACTAAAGAGCACTTGTGTGGCATCAACCCAGAATCAAGTTCACTGTTTGGGATTAACCATAGAATATTGTTTTAAATAAAGATAGAGGTTCTGTCTTGAGTGATGTGATAACCTGCAATTATACATTTCTTCCTATCATCTGTATCATCATATATTCATGCGTGGAAGTGTTTTATCTATTGAATTTCTGCCAGTTTGACAAGAAATCCAAAAGGATTAAAGGCACAGGAGTTTTCTGTATTAAAAATGTATCCACCCTAACCCTCTCTTGTAATGCAGAGCCTTGTTGCTGCATTGAAGGACCAGAAATCATGTCCCATCTCCATTACATCCAAGCATTTTTTACCTCCCCAGGACTCAAAGATAATGCCTTTCTGTTGTCATCCTGTAGACCATGGATGTGCAGCTATGGTCTACACAATGACAACTGCTGTAGACAGTGCATCAACCTTTAACTCAGGAGTAGGGGATTTCTTTCAGCTCCGGGACTGAATTCCAATTTCAGAAAAGTCTTGAGGTTGTTCTCCAAATGTGGCTAGGTCCCAGAGCTAAACCACAGCATGCAAGACCAGATGTACTGTATTACCTGGAAGTCTAGACACTTTGAGGTTTCCATCCCTGACTTATACCTTCCTATTCCCTCTCTCCAGAATCTCTGTCTGCTAACCTCTCCTATCACTTGGAGATTGACGCAAACAGAATGAAGAACCGAGGAGTATTTAAGAATGGAAAGAAGGCCATAAATGGGAACCAAAGAATCACTCAAGGGCAAGTGTGTATACAGGAAAAAATAAACATAACGGTAAATAGAGATTTATTTTTATTCCATGCAACTTTCTTTGAGTGGGATGTGGCAGCTTATACAGACACCTCTTGGCCATTGCTAAAGGTGCGGCTGCTTTGGGACAGAGTTAGGAAAATGCTGAGTTATATATCTAAGTGGTGTGTGTCTCCTTTTAGAACTGCATTGAGGATTACATCTCACCAATCAAGCTCTTTATGAACTTCTCCCTCAGCAGTGACAAGGACCACAATGAAAGGCATCCAAAGCCTGTTCTGAACCCCCTAAGCAACATGACAATAGTAGAGGTGAGAGGTGCTCCTGGAGAGAAAGTAGTTTTAGCAAAGAAGGTAGACTAGATGCTTTGACTAGAGCATGGAGTTTAGTGGTTTCTGATAGAGAAGAACTGGACACGTAGAAAAAGGTGCAGAGCAAAGACTGACACCTATGACATATAGTGGAGGCAGAAATTTTAGCTAGGTTTGAGAACATTTCTTTTTGGAGTGAGCTCCAAGAATTTCCAATAGCATTGCTACTGGCCAAGCTGTCTGGAGATAGAAATGTAATTGTTATTGCTATATTCTGGGAGTTGTCATCCAAAAGAAATAACTTTCCAAAGCTCTGCATTTGGGATGTTGAAAAATAGCTACAGATTCTGCTTTCAAGAACATATATGGAATAATTTTCATCATAGAATATATTTTTGAACCTCAGAAGCTAGATTGAACCTCAGGGACTAATAGAACTTAACTTTCTGGTAGGAAAACAAATAGGAGCCAGAACAAGCTGGGAGGCAGTCTGGAAATGGGCTGACTCTATCACAGCTGAACAGGGAGATTCAATATGTTGGATATTAACTACATTATTCTTATGGACAATGTTAGATTCCTTTTACGAAGAACTGTGGAACAGATGGCGTGTGTGTGGCTGACATGCAAATCTCCTTCCATGACTCAGGGTACGTAGAACATCTTTGATGCTAGCAGTTACGGCTTTTAAATACATAAATAAATAGGTTAGATTGGCTCCCTCCTTACTTTTTTTCACAGACAAGTGAAGACTTTTCTGTTTAGACAGGCATTTGTTTATTAAATATACAATGCCTGTCCTACCAAAATAATATGTTGGATCTTGCTAATCGTTTTGGGTGTGTGTGTGTGTGTGTGTGTGTGCGCACAAGTTTAATGTTATCTGTTTTAATCTTTAATTTTTATTGTTAAACCTCATTTTAACTTTTGTACCTTGTGGATTTTTAACTTTTTTAAACAGTTTATCACACGGGGGGAAATGTGGAGTTTAAACAGTGAGTAACCTGTGAAAATCATGCAATTGACATTAAAATGCAATTAAAATGAGATTAATAAAAGAGCCAATATCCCGTGAATAACCAAGGAATAACCATACAATAAACAGCAAAAAGTCATTCACAGGAAAATCCTGTGAATTATTTGCTGCTGTTTCTTGCTGATTATTCACAGGATAATGGCACTTTAGCCACATTTCATCTCAAAGTCGTGTGAAAACTTTTAGTGCAATTGCGGGATTATCACGGGTTTTTCACAGGTTAATAGCACTTTGAACATGACGTCATGTGAAAACCTTTAGTGCAATTGCGGGATTATCATGGGTTAATCACTGTTTATACTTCCAGTTCTCCCCCATGTGATAAACTCCATAGTGTGGAATAGGGCCAAGTCTAAGAGAGGAAAAGATTAGCATATTTGTGCTACAGAGCTGAAATGATAGTAAGAACTAAAATACTAAATCAATCTATGACTGTCCTATGGTAATTATTTTTACAAAATTTATAGCTGCAGACTTAAAGTCTGTATTGGTTGTATGCTAGATTAATAGTTATGTCTTCTCCTGAAGTATCTTGGGATCTGTAGTTTAGAGAAGTTGTTGAGAATTACCTTTTTGAGATCCTTGTTCTTTTTTCTGTTATATTACTACAAAGCCCAGTGTTCCAGGATTGGGAGGGGGACCAACCATTAAATAATTTTACATAACTATTTTGTTCTTGTTGTTGTGTGCTGTAAGTCACTTCCAACATACAGCACCCTAAAGCAAATATATCACAGGGTTTTATTGGCAAGTTTCTTCAGGGGAGGTTGCCATTGCCATCCTCTGAGGTTGAGAAACTATGACTTTCCCAAGGTCACCCAGTGGGATTCAAACCCTGCTCTCCAGTCATAGCCCAACATGCAAATCACTGCACCACACTTAGGTAACTATACCCTATGTAAATAATACAACCCCTAAGGCATTTTATTGAATTCTTGAGTAAGATTATATTTGAATGCTACACCAGCTTTCTAATGTAGCCAGACAAGTTAAACCCTCTATTGAGGAAGCAAGTATTGCTATCCAAGTTTTCCTCCTAACCCCTTCTTGAACAGATCTCGGGAGCTAGTGGTATCCTCTCAACATTACCTGGACATGAACTTGGAGTTGGTGAACCACCGGGAGAATGCATACTATCCAACCCTCCATGTGCTTCATATGCCAGGACTCTCCTTCCGCAGAGCCTCTGTGATCAAGGTGTGTATTCCCTTGATAGAAAGACAGACCTTCCTTTTTGCTTGCCAAATCACATGTGAAAAGGCATACCAAGGTACCACTGTCTCTTATTAGCATTTCATTATGCTATAAAGCATAAATGCAACTGCAACCCTCCAGATGTTTTTTTGCGTACAACTCATATCAGCCATAGCCAGCCCAAGGATTATGAGAGTTACTGTTCATTAACATCTAAAGGGCAGTGTATGCACACTACTGGTGTAAGGGGAAAAGATAATATTCAGAGAACTGAGATTCTCTTTAAGTGAGATTCAGAACTCACAGTACCCGAAGAGTTGACTCTGGTAATGATTTTGCAAAAGGAACATTGTGGCTGGGTTAACTGATTTGATTGACTCCATTCTCATCTTCTCACGTAGTCTAATCACCAGATCATTGTAAACTGTGATGGCATGAAGATTGGTCAAGACCACAAGAGCCTCTCTTGCAACATCAGCCACCCAGTCTTTAGGGATACCACAAAGGTGAGTATGGGATGAAAACACCCAAGTGGCAGTAGGGGTTGAAAAGAGCTTTAAATTCAACATATCCTATGCAAGACTTAATTTGAGTTATGCCATCTCCCAGACTTGCTGCATATGCCCTAGGCTGGTGTGAAGAGGGTTGCTAGGGAAAAAGAGTATATGAATTTGACCAAGGGACAGGGGAAATTGTTGGGGGCAGGAAGCATTGGCTGGACTGTGCACTTGGTTAGTGAACAGTCCAGGACACTATTAGGATCAAACCTGATGGAGAGCTAAGGTCTGATGCATGGAACTGGCTTCCCTAGAATGGGTATAACAAGAAAGAAAGAGTGTTTCAGGGTCCCATTATTCATAAGTTTATACTTTTTGTATACTGGAATTGATGTGGCTTTTCTGTAAAATGTGCATTAAAGGCACTCATGAGCATACAATGGAAAAAACAAAACATGGCTTTTGTTTCTTCTTTCACTCCTGTATTTCAAAATGATAATCCTCAATTGTTTGATGTTATGAGGTTGATCAGTAATACACAATAAGCAAGACATACTGGCAGGTATACACATAGTAGACACTAGGTGTATAGTCTCATTTTTGCTCTCTCCTTCCAATTCAGGCTTTGATTCAACTCAGGTTTGGCATCCTAGACAAACGTTCCTGGGGAGACGACTTGGAAATGGAGGTAAATGTCAGCAGGTAAGATATTCTCTCTGCTGCCATAAACTCTTGTTTATTTTTGCAATAAGACCCTTGTGTCCAGTGCAGTGGGAAACATACAGTGGCTTTTGTTCCTAATCATAGGCTTTTCCACAGTTTTGAAGTAACCAATTTTCTGGGATTAGTTTATTTTTCCAGTAAAGAAGATATACCGGTAATTATATTACACTGTGATTATAATGAGGATCAGTTCCTTTTGAAATGTAACTCCTTCCTTGAGAGGACTCCACAGATGAGGAAGGGGAGGAAGAGCTAATATAACTGGGCTCCAGTTGGAGCAAGAGAAGTCCAGTGGTCCTGGCATGGCACTGGCAGAAGCAGAGCCCAGGCCATCCATTCAGCTCCTGCAGATTATTAGAAAGATACAGAGGCACTTCATCCAGTGGAGCATCATAGATAAAGTCACACATGGCTTTAAACCTCAATTATAGTAATATAATAGTGCCTTTGGAAGTACTTATCACATGACGTTGCCTCCAGCCCATAGCTGCTGTGTATGCCAAGTGTGGTTAGGGTGTCCTTTTTCATAGACAGGGGTAACTCCCAATCAAGTGGCAGTCCTAGGACTACTCAAGTGTAAAACCTGTTACTAGGGGAGTTGCAAGACTGGCACACGTGGCGCCAGTTCCAGTTCCAGTCCCAAGCAGCCTGTGACTTATAGCAGTTCATTTAAAAAAAATACATTAAAAGTAATTAAAATTAACTATTTTCAGCTATTTTTGAGAAATGATTGTCTCTGTCTTATAGCAATAATGAGCTGAATGAGACTCTTCATGACAACACAGCCAGACTTCGAATCCCTATCAAATACCCCATCAACATGATAGTTGAGAGGTATGTCTCTGGAGCCCTTTCTCTTGTCTTCTGCTCACCATGGATGAGGGCATAGTTCAAGTGTCTGAATTGGTTCCATCTGTATTCTCTGATTCCATGAAGTACAAGCCTACAGTTTGGTCCTGAGAATCAGAATTTCAGCATCCTAAAATCCTAGTTTGTTTGTTCTTGCTTTCTCTTCTCTCTCTCATATATATAATTTTTTAAAACCAGGTTAAGCCTCCTGGGCTGGAGCTGAGACGTGGGATGAAGGTGGGGATCATCGCACATTAAGTTGCTGCCGAACTGCCAGCTGCCATCAGCCCGAGTCCAAGCCAGGTCCCAGCCACCCTCCTCCAGCATTTTTTAGAAGTTGGAAAGCTTTCCATCTTCTCAAAAGTGCTGGTGGAGTGTGGCTGGGACCTGAGTTGATGGCAGCTGGCAGCGATTTAGTATGTGATAATCCCTGCCTTCATCCCGTGTCCCAGCTCCAGCCCAGGAAGCTTGAACCGGTTTTAAAAAGTGAGTGATAAGCTCCGTAATGATTTGGGCATTGCACTACAACTCTGGAGATCAAGTCACACACTCTCAACCCCAGAAAACCCTGTGATTGGTTCACTTGCAGGTTGCCATAAGCTGGAAATGATTTAAAGGCACACCACAATACACGCACACACACACACATCCTTTCTTACCCTCTCTGCAGGCCTTGTATTCCTTGCCCAAAGTATTCCTTGCCTAAGAAAACCCTATGAAATTCATGGGTCATCATGAATCAACAGGTGACATGAAGTCACACACACAGACTATGGACAGAGGAGGGACATTTAGCCCTTTGGGGTTCCATACTGCCTTCTGAATAAAAAATATTTCTACTGCTACCCTCAGGCTTATTTTCCACTGTGAGGGAAAGAATACATTATTTTTCCCCTTTTTGGTGTGGAAGGAAATTTTGATTAAGAAACAGTATGGAGAGAATAATAGAATCCTAGAATTGGAAGAGACCCCATTCCCCAGCCATGCAGGAACTCACAGTCAAAGCACCCCCAAGAGATGGCCATCCAGCCTGTTTAAAAGCCTCCAAAAAAGGAGACTCCACCACACTCTGAGGCAGCATATTCCATTCTCAAACAGCTCTTATTATCAGGAGGTTCTTCCTAATGTTGAAGTGGAATCTCTTTTCTTGTAGTTTGAATCAGCTGCAAAGGTTAAACACCCCTTCTCCCTACTGTTTGTTCCAAAAACATTGGTAGCATATTGACAACTACATTCCATATTATTATTATTATTATTATTATTATTATTATTATTTTCATTTATATCCTGCCCTTTTCCGAAAGGTTGGAAAAATCATCAAGAGTGTGATGATTTAAATTCAGCAAACATGACTCGCAGAATGAAGAGTGTGTTGCATCTCTTACCCTCAGGTTTGCTTTCTCTCCAATGCAGGTTAGAAGCATCTACTCAGTACATTGAGTTCAGTTCTGTACGTCAAGAAAACAAGACCGTGACACATTCTTATGTAGTAAGTGAGCTTCACGAGTCCATAAGCCACACAAATCAAGAAATCTAGGCTTTCTTTCCTGTAATTTAGAATCCAAATGTATTAGGCGTGAAGGGAACTTATACAGCAACTTTGATGTTGATCCGATTAGTGCCTGGATGAGAGCTCTGTGTATGCGGTCTTGAATTCCATCATGAGGATATAAATACAGGGTTTAAGCCTAATAACTTAAATAAATTACTAATCTCTGCCCTAGCTTTCTGTTCTGCAAATCTTTCCTTTTAAATCTTACTTCTGAATCTGACCATCTTAAAAATGCAGGTCAACAAAATGGAATGCAGTGGATTTATTTCTTTTACAGGCATATCTCAGTTAACAAAGCCTCTGAGAAAGAAGCTCCTTTTTATAATGCCTTTTTATGCTTGACCAACCCCACTCTTTCTCTTCATCCTCTTGTCAAGCTGACAGAAGCACAATTTTTTGATGTTAGACTGTGGCAGATGTTTGCAGTAAATGGGATTTAAAATAGATTTAATTTTTTTTAAAAACCGCAAATGCGGGAAGTTTTCACACCACATTCCTGCAAAGGTGAAATATTGTGAAGTTAAAGTGAAAGCAAAAGGGAGAAAAACAGCAGCTTTTTACTTTCAGGAAGTTAACTTCGCATAATTTCACTTTAACAGTGACGTCGTCTGATAAACTTCCCACATTTGTGGGTTTGTTCTAATTTAAATCTAGTTAAAATCCAATTTTTCAGCGGGATTTCGCTAGTTGATAAAGTCCTGAGGAGGTTTGAAGTGGAAAAGAATGGGATTCTGTTCTACCTGATCCTACTGTAGTTAGGTGTGCCTGCCTACAATAGGCAAGGTAAACAGCAGCTGCCTCTAGAATCCCTTACTGAGCAAGTGTGAACATCAAAACAGAGGGGCAAGAAATGGGAGAGCTGGTTTCACCAGCTACCTCCAGTGTGTTTTCAAAAACCACAGACCTATACATTCAGCTACCAAACTGGAAGTCCTAAGTGGAATTTAGTGAAGGAAAATCACTGGTTCAGATTGGGACAATGATGGCAGCATAAGTTTAAAGTTTTCCTGCCCCACACCTTGGAGTTTATCACACGGGAGGAATTTCTCTTAATTTTGAATAAAAAGAAAGTGGGGCCAGAACTCATTCACGTGAATTCGCTAGTTCAGCGAATTTAAATGAATTTGAATTGTGTTCGAACTGACTTCCCATTGCCTGAAAATAGCTTGCCATTGCCCGAAATTGCGTGTGGTAGTCTATCACACAATAACGTGAAATCCCATGATTGCGTTCGGACTGACTTCTCATTGCCCAAAATTGCATGTGGTAGTCTATAACGCAATAACGTTAAACCCCATGATTGCATTTGGATTGCCATTGGATTATACTTTCAATTTCCCATGTCTGATAAACTCCACTGTTTCCAGTCTACCTTCACCTCCAGTGTACCAGCTTTCTTTAATTAATCTGACAAAACACCAAAGCATAACATCTTGTCTGGTTGTAGACTCAGTATCTGATGATCAGAGAAGATTGTACTGAGCTAGAGGGGATGATGAAAAGTCTAGCTTGGATATATCAGTACTTTTTACTGGGCTACTGCTGTCTGCTTCAAGTTCTTTTCTATTAACTCTCTATCCCTTGGAGTTTCAATTTGTTAAGCTTTCCTTCCTGAATCTTTTTCTTTCTCCCCTTTGCTCCCACCGCAGGTAAAAAACTGGCCAATGGGTGCTTTCCCATCTCCTGAAGTATCGGTGTTTGTGAAGGTGCCAACTACAAATCCTGAAGGGCTGATATGGGAGCTGGAAGGTGTCCAGACCGTGAGTACTAGCAACAGGGGGTAAAAGGTGGAAGCCCAGCACCCTCTAGTGCTAAATTAGGGGATGCAAGGATCGGTTGAAATTGCAATATAACTCCTCATCAGCAGAGTTCCAAGGAAGAGAAATATATGTTGCTTCTTAAATGAGGACTCATAACTCTGTCAATCAGTGTTTTTTCATTCTAAGATGAAGGTAGAATTTCTGTTGGTTGACCACACTTCAGAGGATCTGTCATTTGTAGGGTGTGCCTCTCATGATGTTCCAAAATGGGTGCTACATAGTGGATTGCGCAGTCCCCTTCCTTTTTCCAATCCCTCCTGATTTAAACACACCCCTTCTCCCAGCATTTCAAGCATTTGCTGCTCTGTACCATTTTACTGTCCTGGTATGTATCTGAAATTATTTTTGTTTTAAAAAAGAGTGCCTGAAGTGCAGGGCTCCTTGCTTCTGAGTAAACTTACTTACAAAGAGGCTATAAATCTTTTCAGGATAGTTCTACAACCTGGTTAGGAAACGTCTCTGTCTGCTGTTTTATTTTGTTTTGTTTTTAAAATGCTGGTAACTTTCATTGCCCAGCTAAGAAATCTGGCTGTTTGGTTAGTGACAGCTAAGCAATCTGTCTGCTTAGTCGGTGGCAGTTAAGAAATCTGGCTGCCAAAAAATCTGGCAGCTTCCCTACCCCTTATTATTATTATTAACCTTTATTTATAAAGCGCTGTACCCCTGACATCTGAAGAGTTGCCTTTGTTTCACAGTAACCAAATATTGTTTATTATTATTATTATTAAGCTTTATTTATATAGCGCTGTAAATTTACACCGCGCTGTACATACAATAAATTAAAATAGATAAAATGAACCTACCTATGGTGTACATTCTACAAAAATAATGAAATATAATACATGTTAGTACATGTTAACATTCAGTAAAATAAGGCAGACAACAAATTAAAATAATTTTCAGAGGGAGAAAGAAAGAATTGAATGAAAACAAACTGTATTTCAGTTTTATCTCCTTTCTCCTTAAAAAAAACCATCAATGCTTTTCTTCTCCAGTTTCTCTTCCCAAGTGCTCCTACTCTACAATAGGCAAATATTCATCATAATAAAATGCTTACTAAATTTAAAACCATAATTAAATGGTTTTTAATTCTATAAATTATTCAAATGCATTTTTAAAAGAATTTTTATGGTTTTTTCCCCCTGATGTATTTTAATCTGTAATTGTTTTGCCATTTGTTGCCTTGAGTCCATGGTAACATGGATTTCTTTCTTCTTCCTAGGATCCCTCTGTGTTTTGTCAGCCCATTCAATTAGAAAAAAATACAAGCAAACCTTCTGAATGGATTGAAATGGTAAATTATCTCAGTATGATTTTTTTTAAAGTCTTATATATTTTTGGAAATTTAATAAAATTAAAATTACTCTTGTTCCCTCCATGTATCAGCTCCCACACCAAGGGGACTTGCAATAAGCACAAGGGAGACAAGAGGGAGAGGAGAAAGAAATGGAAAGAGGAGTAAATAGGGGAAGGATATTATCTATTTCATTAAAGATACTTAGTCAAAGCTACAGGAAGGCAGATCTCTGGGTGATTGTGGGCACAGTGGCAAGTGTTTCTTATTCATAAATTTTAATTATAACAGCAAATTTGGATTTCCTCCATAAACTAGACCTCTGAAATGGCAAAAGTTTAAGGAAGGCAAGTGGATTTGTGTATGTGAAAAAGTGAGAAAGAGTATGAGAGATAGAGACAGTGAGCAAGTTTAAGGATTACTAGCCTGTTTTGGTACTAAAACAAAGTCCAAGGATTGTTTTTTGTGGGTTTTTCGGGCTATGTGGCCATGTTCTAGAAGAGTTTCTTCCTGACGTTTCGCCAGCACCTGTGGCTGGTGAAACGTCAGGAAGAAACGCTTCTAGAACATAACTACATAACCTGAAAAACCCACAAAAAACTATGGATGTTGGCCATGAAAGCCTTCGACTTCACAAAGTCCAAGAAGTGGGTTGTTATAGTCCATTGTGGAGGAGCCAGCAAGATATCTTAAATATGAATGGGCCCTTTCATAAACTCCTCTTGTTTTCTTCCTAGCAATGTGCAGTTGGTGAATATCGCCTCTACAGGTGTGATCTTGGACAGATAAATTCCTCCATAATTAATATGACTGGGGTCATGTACACCAAAGGCAACATGAAGGTAAAAACTCCAGAATAGTTTTGAACAAATAACTTGCAACAGATCCTTTTTGTACCCATCCAGGTGTAGAACTGGCATGGGTAGAGAATGGGAAACGTTTCCTATTTTATGGTCCCAGTATTTACAGTGCTTTGAAAAAGTATCTAGCCCCTCTCCCACCTTATGACTTTGGGGGCTGTTACAAGCTGGAATTGTTATCTCTGATGTAAACAAGATACTGAACGCTGTGGAGTTGCAAAACATATTTATTGTGGCACAGAAGTTAAATTCACTCAACTGGGATTAATCCGATTTAATGAGTGAAGGAGGACATTACGTTTTCCCAAATCACCCAAATCAGTATTTCCCCTTAATTAGTATTTATTTTCCCCTTAATCAGTATTATTTCCACTTATTGGAGGCAGGAATTATTCTTAGGTTTTCAGACAGGGATCTTGTTACCTGAGATGATGGGAACTGAATCTGAGATCACTAACATGTAAAATATATTCTCTGTTACTGAGCTCCAGCCTGTCTCCACTTTTTGATGTTTGTAGCTAAATCCAGTATATGTCTAACCTACAGCAGACTCACTGGAATGAATGGGCTTTAAGTTAGTTATGGCTAACAAGTCCCATTAATTTTAAAGGGTCTACTCTAGGTTGGACCAACATGAGATCTAACTCTTAGCTTACAATTATATTTAATATAAACAATAGGAATGACATGGCAGGTGTTCTCTATTTTCACCAGATGTGTTGATCATGATGTGAAGATTTTAATCTGTAAGATGTAACTACACGTTTCAAGATCTTTGAGGAGAGCTCCTTAATACACAGACCCCATTAGCACAACTTCTTTAAATGAAAGTTAGGATTTCTTGCATGTGAATTATGTTACTCAGTATGATTGGAATCTCACTACCCCATTCTCTATCTTGTTAGCATTTCCCTCGGTTCAAGTTGTGCACAGCATTGTGGTTAACGTTTAATACCAGTCGATATATGAACTTCTACAGTCAAGAATTTGCCCAGTTTCAGGTAGGAAATGCTTGTTTTTGGAATTATCTATGTTCCTTCTTTATTATACTTCTATTGTTTGAAACTTACATTCATTTAATCCCTTCCACCAAAATTTTATTATTGTTGATTAAACTGTTTATTTTATGGCAACCATTCTTAAAGTACTGTTTTCAAGCTCCATTGCAGTGGTCCAGAATAAGTTACAGAGCAGTAGGAAAAACCTGTATTTGGTCTTACATTTGATCCCCCCCCCCAGACTCAAAATAGATGCTATTTAGACTTGGCCTGAATGATTGAGCACAAAAAGGAAGCCTTGCCTAAGGGTTTTCATAATTCAGCACTGAATTTATATTTATATTCCAAATTAATCAATGCAAATTTTAAAAAAATATTTCAGTCACACAAGGAAAAGTCTTTTTATCTTTGTTTGGCCAATATAATTTTAAGAATGAAAGGTTGTTGGAAATGTTTTAAACAGTATCTAATCTATGAGCTGTATATTCTGAGCAGCATGGCATTCTTTCTTCTAGAATGGAGTAGCAATTGGATGTTGGATTGCATCTACCAGCATTCTCTATACTTGGCTATGTTGGCTGGGACTGATGGGCGATTCAGTTTAACAGTAACTAGAGTTAGCTACCATCCTGTTTCAGAGCAATGAATTGTGTTTTTCAAAATGAATCTGTTCCTTGACTCTGTTTTTATTTGGGTACAAAATACACTGCTACTTTGAATTTTGGGTATACAGAAATCAAGAGCCAGTGTTATGGTGTGGTTTGAGTGATGGACTAGAACTCTGGGAGACCAAGGTTCAAGGTTCCCACTCATCATGGCAACCCACTGGGTAATCTCTATGCATTAGATGAAGACAATGGCAAACCTATCCTGAATAAATCTTCTCCAAAACAACTCTATGATGGGATCACTGTAAATCAGGGTTGACTTTAAGCAATATAATAGCAACATGCAGCAGTTACTGGCTGGCTTCCCTGAAAGAGTGCCAAACCTTCTTTTGCCATTTGCTCTATCAAGACATTTTGCTTGGGTTGTTTTTTATTATTACTATCTGATATTTGCACTTCTACTTTAGAAGAAACAAACCTATTTAATATATTCTGGGCATCATATTTATTTGAAGAAAGGCTGATAAATAAAAGAAGGCTTCAACATAGAATAATATGCTATTAGGCTGGGATGCCAGCTTTGAATGATAATGCAAATATCCTCCACTTGCTGAACTGGGTCCTTGAGAATCAGGCTGTTCATCTCAGATGACATTCAATGTGTTTGGTTATGATCCGTTTTCCTCCTCTCTCTTTTTCTTTCCCTCTCCTTCCCTTCTTCATATATCCCTACAGGAAACAGAAGTGGAGGTGATTTTTAAGATGAATTATCTTCCTGTTATAATAGGCAGTGGGATAGGAGGCTTGGTCTTGCTCATTCTCATCATTGTAGGACTTTACAAGGTAAGTCTGGAGGTACTTTTGTTACTATGTGGAGCTGAGACCTCAATTATCTTCTGATCAATTGAATAAAAAGTGTTTAAAAAGTAGTTTAAATCTGCAATTGCTGATATTCAAATGTACACCAGTTTGTAGGAAGCTGCCTTATACTGAGTCAGTCTAATTCAACACTGCCTATACAGACAGGAAGCCACTTTTCAGGGTTTCAGATAGGAATCCTTCCCACACTTCTTTGAAAATACCAGAAATTGAATCCAAAATTTCATTCCAGCAAAGAAGATGTTGCATGATTGAGCTGTAATCTGTCCCTGAATTTGGCTTTAGTAGTAGTTAATGCAAGTTGCCTCCAACATGAAAAAAGTATTTCAAAGACTAGAATGTGCACTAGGATAAATTCTTAAATAAAAATTGTCTCCTCTAAAATTTGCTAAATTTATTTCATCATTGTTTGAAAACCACTTTATTAGGTAACCTTAGGCATGCCTTCTGACAGATACTTATATCTTATGTGCATATTTTGCCATATTTAGATTTTTATTCTCAGACATTACAGGGAAAGCAAAAGAAAAATCCATAAATGTTTTCATGTTGATGTAAGTAATTCTGTCCTTTTTATTAAATGAATGGAATGAAAGAACACTCACCTGATGGCAGAGGATCTACATTTCTGCATCTGGAGTTTTGTTTTAAAAATGGGCATGATATATTTTCATATAACGGACAGGGCTTTTTTTGTTTGCTGCAGAAAGTAGGCTTATTTGTTGCAAAATCCATGCCTCCATTAATTGTATGGAATGTCCTACTTATGATGAGAAAAATGAGGCAACCTGAAGCCTCTCACTTGTATCCCCAGAGGCGGAGAGTATTGGTCCATTTCATTTTGAAGCGACTGTGTAACTGTTGAGTACCGGTAATTATATTTAAAAATAATCTGCATAATCCCATAATTAAGATCTTCAAAGTTCTATAGGGGTGAAGAGCAGAGAGTAGCTTTCTCACTGGAAGCAGTAGGATGGAAGAATGCACCCCTTGGATTGGATTGTGCCTGTTAACTATCACAATTCACAGAATGCAAACTGTTTTACAGTAACCTTGTGTGATAGGTTAAGATGTCAGCCTGCAACTGATGGACCCACAAACTGGCTCATGACTTAGCCTAAACATAGTTTAGCCTAAATTGAGTCATGTTAATGGCACCACCCTCAATTGTTTATTTGCCGAAGGAAAAAGTGAGGGAATAGAAAGATTGACAAATACAGTAATAGGCTTGAATTCTATGGGCACTTCCAATGTAGTGTGCAAGTCCCAAAGCTGAAGATGACTGGTTTATGTTGTGGAAGGCAAATACATTGCCCAAAGACATTTAAATCATTTTAAATATGAATTTGCAGCTGAATTTCCTGTATTCAAACTGACCATCTTTCTTCTGCTGCTAATAGTTTCCCCATCTTTTTTCTATTTTCTTTTTTTGGTCTCCAGTGTGGATTCTTCAAACGTAATTATAAGGCAAAAATGGACATCCAAGAAGAAAATGAGAATGTGCTACAACCAAAAGGCAGTTTAGGTGAAGATACAGAGAAAGAAGCCAAATCAGAAAGTGATGTGGAGGATGATAAAGAAAAAGAAGCTGATTCCTTGGCAGACCCATTGAATGGAGAAGCTGAGGCGAAATGACCAAATCAGCTTCTCGGACTATAATCATGATATTTGGCCTAAATGTTTTTGCAGGAGAGAGATTTCACTTTTACCATTTGCACATATACTGTGGTAAAATAAGACTGTGACTGCATTTATTTTTGGTGTTTCCATTGGTGGTCTTGCAGTAGCAGTGGTCACCAATAAATGATACAGCAATGCACATGATGTGGTGGAACAAGAAGTGCAAGTATGTTTATGTGCTGCTCAATGATGAATGGCCAAATTATTTGTATAGGTATAGATATGTATTTCATTTGGTACTTTTGTAGATTATAAATGATAAGCACAAACTTGCAGTTTGTGGGCTAAATGGCAGCCCTGCAAACATCCTCTGTGTCCCTCAGAGCCCAGGAGACTCACCTACGGTACTTTTCTGTTATCACCCATCAGCTGATCATCCATCATCACTCTTTTAGCAGTGCTGATGCAGCCAAGACCACTGTTTTTGTAGAGTGGGATGCTGGGTGTGAGTATGGACAAAAGAAGAAGCAGATATTAATGGGAAAAAGATGAATGACTGAATGAGAGAGAAATTATAAAGGGTAGAGCCATACTTACTGCAGGAAAATCACAGTCTTGGTTGATTTTCACCGTGGGAATGTGATTTCCAGGCCTGAAAAACTATCGACTGTCAACTGTAAGATCTCTCTCTCTCACACACACATTATACCAGTAATTGTTTGTTTTGAGTGTATCTGTAAGAGCACTTCAGGCCTTTCAAGTCCTTAAATATTTTGAAGTAGGAATTGTGCACATCATTCTTCTTCCCTTTTACTGTAGAAACAAATATTTCTGGAAAGTTCGGCAAGACAGGATTCATCTTAAGACAGAAAGTGGGTCTTTTAAGTGCCATTTGTATCTGCACTCTCTTTTTCTATTTTCCAAGAGATTAATGTTGCACTTCGAATTGACCAGACTTGATTAATATAATACATTATATTTTTAAAAAATTAAGAGTCATTCGTTATTATTTTTCAATATTCATTTTTCAACATGCATTAATTTGAATATTTCTTGAACGTTGTTTTATTTTATATCCCATTTCTTACTATGCTATAGTACCCACAAGGTGTTTTCTAATTTTTTAAGTAACATAATCACACCTGGCACAACGTATATGTTTTTCAAATTATCTACACTGTAAAAGAGAGTGAATTCAAATACTTTGGTAAATAGCTTCACAGCAAGTACATCAGAAGATATGGGTGTAAAATAGATATTTTTGAACTCATACCAAAGGCCAGGACTTTACATAACCCCAAGGATTGGGGAATGCACTTTGAAAGCTTTGACCTTTTCAATAATTTTCCATCCAGCTGAGAACCGCTAATGAAATTCCCTTAGTTTTAAAAGAGATTTTCCAGAACACAAGTCTGGCCCACAAATCATTTGGTTCTCTAGACATAAGCATTGGAGACTTGAATAGCTGCCTAGTTTATGAAGGTATGTGTACATTGTGTGCAAAAAATATGTGCAAATAACTTCCAAATGTTGTTGTGTGTCTTCAAGTCATTTCTGACTTACGGGGACCCTAAGGCGAACCTATCACAGAGTTTTCTTGACAAGGTTTGTTCAAAGGGGGTTTGCCTTTACCTTCCTTTGAGGCTGAGAAAGGATGACTTGCCCAAGCTCACCCAGTGGGTTTTCATGGCCAAATGGCCATTCAAAACCTGGTCTCTAGAGGCATAGTCCAATAGTCAAACCACTACACTACACTTATCTACCCAAATACCCAAGTTATATGAAATCTCATATTGTCTTGAAATTTATTTTAAAAATGCTTAGCTGAAATATAAAGTTATATCAAAATTTAAGTTACGGCATTTAAATGGAATCAAAAAGAGCATTTATTAGTTCATTAAAGGGAGACATGGGGAAAAAACAGGAAACGGGAATGTTACAAAAATAACTACAGTTGAGGATAGAGGGTAAAAGATCTGGAGCATGCAATAAAAGTTTTAAAAGCTCTTCTAGTTAAATACTGGAGTTTTACATACGTCCCCAGATTTGTCTGGGCTTCTAAATAACTGAAAATAAAACATGATGTTAATGGGGTTTGCTCACAAAGCACCTTTTGTGATTTCAAAGCTTTCTGATGAAGATGTGGTGCCCCTCCTACCAAACCAATTCCAGGTATACAGCAAGAATTGCTCCCACAGTAAGGAGAGGCTCCCACTTCTTTATGTCAAGGCACCTACCTCAGGGGAGGAGCCTAATGGTTTGAGTTCCACAGCATGGCACGCCATATACGTACGTATGGTAAGATTAAAAACAGACTGGATAAAGCCATCCAATTTGGAATTAATTTGAACAGCTAATGGCACAAGACTTGGGACAATACAGGAATCTCAGTCATCATACAACTTGACCAGGAAGCAGCTACTCAGTGCTTCCTAGCCCAGGCATGCAGGTACTGGGGTGGGGAAGGGGATCATCCCCAGCAATCTCCCACAAATACAAATACAGCCATAGTCGCTGCAGAAGAATAAGACCACTTTGCATCAAGATACAGTTTGGCTATTTCTGTCCATTACATCTTGAGTGGTGGCTTCCTGCTTTTGGCTGTCAATAATTCCCTGGGCATGCCATTCCCTTTCTCTTTTTCCACTATAGCCCAGCTATTCACTTGAACTCCAGAGGATCCTCATCTTTGTTGTGCCAAGCGTGTCTCCTACTCCTCCCTCTCTCCCCTTCTCCCTCCAAGCTGTCCTCTCCATCTCCCAACCAACTTTGTCTGTCACTATCACCTTCACTGTCCTGCCACTCCTGTTCTACTCTTGTTTTCCTCTGCCTGAAATTATCCTCTATGGCATTCCTCCACTCTGCTCTTATGTTTTCTTTTTTATCATCCTGCCAATTGTGCTCCCCACTCTCATCCAGACACTTTCCCTGCATGCTTTGACCACTACCATCATGCAGGACCTCCTCCGTGCATTCTTCTTCATCATCATCATCATCATCATCATCATTATCATCTTGACACTCGAGCCTCATGCCTTCATCACCATCCTGCAAACCTTCCTCCACCCTTTCTTCGTCATCATCGATCTGACACTCCAGCCTCATGCTGTCAGTGCAATCATCCTGTGACCCCTGCTCCACACCCTCATCCTCTTCATCTCGCCACTGTATCTTCACTCTTTCATCCATGCCACTTTTCCATTCTTGCCTCATGCTCTCTCTGCTACCATCCTGCAATTTCTGCTCTCCACTCTCATCTCCATCATCCTGCCATTCTACCCTCATTGCATCATCCCCATCATCCTCCCACTCCTGTCGGATGCCCTCATCCCCATCTGTGTGCCACTCTTGCCCCACAATCCCTAGACCATTTCCTTGCCACATGCTGTCCACCTCTCCTCCCACCTCTTGATCCCCAATACTTTCCATGCCGGCACCTTCCCACCCCTCCACCAAAGTCATTGTTTCTCCTCTTCTCACATGGGCTCGTCGGTGCTGAGAGAGTGCCGATTTCTGCCCAAAACCCCTGCCACAATAAGGGCATCGGAAGGGCTTTTCACCAGTATGGGTGGCTTGGTGCTGAAGGAGAGCAGAACTGCGCACAAACCCTTTCCCACAATCGGCGCATGAGTAGGGCTTTTGACCAGCATGGATACGCTGGTGTATATGATAGGTAGAGCTGACGCTGAAGCTCTTCCCACACTGGCTACAGCAGTAAGGTCGTTCACCAGTGTGTGTGCGCTGGTGTTGCAACAGTGCTGAGCTGACACCAAAACTTTTTCCGCACTCATCGCACTTGAAGGGTTTCTGCCCTCGGTGCACCCGCTGGTGCTGCTGAAGGTTGGAGCTCTGGTTGAAACCTTTCCCACAGTCCGGACAGCGGAAAGGCCGCTCGCTCATGTGGATCCTCTGGTGTCGGATGAGATGGGAGCTCTCGGCAAAGTGCTTCCCACACTCCGGGCAGCCAAAGGGCCGCTCACCAGTGTGGGCACGGAGGTGGCGGACCAGGTCAGCGCGAAGACGGAATGTCTTGGTGCATTCCCCACAGGAGAAGGGTCGCTCCCCTGAATGGAAGCGCTTGTGCTGGGTGACCTTGGAGCTTTGTGAAAAGCATTTTCCACAGATGGAGCAGACATAGGGCTTCTCTCCTGTGTGGATCCGCTTATGCTGAATCAGATCAGAGCTATGGCTGAAGCTCCGGCCACACTCTGGACAGGTGAAAGGGCGTTCACCCGTGTGAGTCCGTTGGTGGATGATAAGGTTGGAGCTCTGTGAGAAGCCCTTGCCACAATGGGTACAGCGGTATGGCTTTTCACCTGTGTGAGAGCGCATATGCTGAACAAGGTGGGAGTCTTGGCGATAGCTTTTGTCACAGTGGGGGCATTTGTAGGGTTTCTCACCAGTATGGACACGACGGTGCCGGACAAGGTGAGAGCTGTTACTAAAACTTTTCCCACAGTCAGGACAAATGGTGGCTTTGGGCACCTTGTCATTATCAGAAAGATTGTCCACAGATTCCTGTTCCCCCAAACTTACAAATTCACCATTACTGGCTTCACAATTAGTACTTTCTACCAACCTCTTTTCTGCCATGACTCCCTTCTCTGGAGAGACTTCATGTTGCTTTTCTGCACCTCTGTGAATCTCCTTGTTTTCTTTCTGTATTTTCTGTGGTTCTTCTTCCTCTTCATCATCTTTATTTATCATCTCAATGCCATCTGTCAGAACAAGTATACTACAGATTTTTACCTCAGTGTTTCCAATTATACTCAGAATTTTATGTTGCATGCTCTTGACCATTGGAAAAGCATACTAAATATGTTAAAATCAACAACAACAACAAGAACAACAACAAGAAGAACAAGAACAACAACAGTGAAGCTTGTTTTTTGAATGAGATTCTCTTTTCCATCTTTATGTCACAATACCTTGCTAGAAAAAATAATGCAAGCTGCTTTGGATAGAAAAAAATTCATCTACCCACAATTCTATACTTTAAAGAATAATGATACAATTGTGAGTAAAACTAACATACAGAAAGCAAGTGGCAATCAGTTCTCTTATGCATCAATAAAACTCTTAAAACTAAAATGTCCTTTCTCATAGTCCTGGGAATTTGTTCTATATTATGTTCCTTTCGGATGTTTAAAGAAAGCCATAATGAGACGGTGGCTGGCCCAAGATTATTTAGAAAGTTTATGGCTAAGGCAAGATTTGAAACAAAAGATCCCCTGGTTCACAGTTAGCCATTGCATTACATTCCTCACCTCTTAGCGTCTCCCCTTCACTTGAATCCTGAAGGTCCAGGACATATGCCTCATTTGCACTTTCCATGCGAGAGATCACAGCAGCATTAGGATCTGGTAAACGTGACTGTGGGGGGGTGGGAAAAAAAGATTTGCATAGAATTAGAGTACAGGCAGCCCTTCTTATAAGCGGATTTTTTATACATGGATTCAAGCATCCACAGATTGAAAATGTTCAAAAAAAAGTATAAATTTCAAGTATCAAAGCTTGATTTTCCATTTTTATAAGGGGCACTATTTTGCTATGTCATTATATTTAACTGGACTTGAACATACACGGATTTTGTTATACACGGCGGATCTTGGAACCAAACCACAGTGTATAACAAGAGTCCACTGTATATAGATGTCTAGACTCTGATGAGCTGTTGAAACTCAAAGAGTAACAGTATCTTAATGTAGTGGAGAATACAACATTCTATAGAATTTTATTCTACGCATTGTATAAGATTTTATAGAATTTTATATTATATGTTGTATAAGATTGTACAGAATACAATGGAAAGGATACCTTCCTCCCACATATTCTACAGAGATCCATAATGGCCTCATGCTCACTAATAACTTATTGTTGTTGTTAACTGCCTTTGTGTCAATCTCGACTCATGGCGACCCTACGGATGAGACATCCCCAGGCCCCCCTGTCCTTTTCTGCTCTGCCCAGCTCCTACAAACTCATATTTGTGGTCTCTTTAATAAAGTCCATCCATCTAGCATATGGCCTTCCTCTCTTTCTACTTCCTTCTACCTTTCCTAACTTGGGTGGGATACAGACCACCCCTTTGGGGTGGCCTGCACCCGTCCCTTTCCCTGACAGATCGGGGCCTGAGCTGCCACAGTGGCAGCCCAGAGGCCCCGATCTACTGCTTTACCTGGCCTCGGGGAAGCAGCAAAAGGCTGCTTCCCTGCAGCCTGGAAAGGGGTGTCCTTGGGGCTTCATGATCCAGGACACCCCAACAGCAGCGGGGAGAGAGAGAAAGGGGCCACTTGGCCCCTTTCTCTCTGTATCACTGGTGCAGCTGTTTAAAAGCTGCACCAGTGATACGCGCGGTGGAAGGAGCTCCAAAACGGAGCTCCAAAACGGAGCTCCTTCTGGCACCGCTGCACTGTTTGGACGTGACGCGGCTGTTACGTCAAAATGGTGGTGCCCATGTAGACAGGGCGCCGCCATTTTTATGTACTCAGTTCGTACTAGGGTTAGGAAGCGTCTAAAAAGGACGCTCCCAGGCAACCCTAGCATGTACTGAGTACGTGCTTAATGGCCCGTGTAAACAGGGACATTACTGTCTTTTCCAATGATTTATGCCTTCTCATGACATGTCCAAAGTATGACAGTCTACGTCTTGTCATCTTGGCTCCTATGGATATTTCTGGCTTGATCTGCTCTAGGACCCATTTGTTTGTCCTTTTGGCTGTCCATGGGATCATCAGCACTCTTCTCCAGAACCACATCTCAAATGAGTTGATTTTCCTCCTATCTTCTTTCTTGACTGTCCAGCTCTCACATCCATACATGTTCACAGGCAATACAATGGTAATAGGGAATACAAATTATAGAACAGTCTTATCCCACAGATCCTTCCACTGAAGACAAGGCTCCTACTGTGCAATATACCATCCATAGAAGGAGCCAGATAAAACTGTCACCCTTGTGCTCCAGCAAAGAGTTCTATATAAGAGATTGTTTCTAAAACCCAGACCATTCAACACACTCGGTCTCTCACACATGAAGCTATTTTGCACAATGCAAAAATGTTTTGCACAGTGCTGAAGCTATTTTGCACAATCCAACTACGGTTTCCTCCCTACACTAGGCTGAGAGGGCTGGGTTCTTCCTTGTCTCCAGTTTGTGCATTCCTGTCATCAATCACAATTGCCTGCCTCCTTTGCTGGTGTGCCTCCCACCCTTTGCACAGCCCACCTCCCTTTATCTTCTTCTTATGCTGCTCAGTGAGATGCTCCTGCCCCAGCCTTGACCCACCTTGTCACTTGATGGGGTCTCCCCTGATGTCTTCCCTGTTGGCTTTGTTTTCATTCAAGAGTGGCCATGGGGATGCTGCAAGGTACCTAGCTCTTGAGATCCGCTAGCAACAGGAAGGTCCCTTCATGATTAAGCCCCTTCTGCAACTGAACTTCCTTCTGAGTCCTTTCTAGGCAGCAGCAACTGTAAAAGCTCTACGGTTTTAACTCAGTCACTTCCCCTTGTGAGCCATGCAAGATGATCCTCCTTTGCAGAGACGTCCTGATCCCAGAGCACTGCAGCTACAGGATGATGACGATGGTGTTATTTATCTTGGGAAGAAACTCAGCACATTTGCAATTCCTTCCCCTTGCTGGGAAGTCCTATTTCTTCCCAAATATATTGCCTGCTAGTTTGCTTTTGCATGGGATACCTGTTAATGAACTTAATATCACTGGCATGACAAATAGAGTAAGAAGTGGCACATTGTGCAAGTAAAGGACTGACCCTAAACATCAGGAGGATAGAAGCTGTGAGTGCATGCCACTGAGTGCATCACTATACATTCCTGGTCCATGGATTATAAAGCAAAAGTAAACTCTGATCCTCTCTTTAATAATAATTAAAAAATGTTTGTTTATATTTCCCGCCTCTCCCTGCGGATCGAGGCAGGATTACAACATAGTAAAATACAAAGTCATAATAAAAGTTTACAATAATCCCAAACTCTCCATTCTCCCTAGATCAGGTGAAGTTTTGTTACTTGCAGCAGAACTTACTGTTTACTTGTTTTAAATAATAGTGTAATGAAGTGCCCATTGAAATAGCCATCATTTTTTTGCATGGTAAAACAATAAATGTCCATTTCATTCTGATCGTGGCTTAAAATTCAGTTCATTTGGTGGAGTGGAATAGAAAGCATCTTAATTATTTGAATTACTTACATTGTATCATTAATGTGTACAATGTCTTAAATAACAACAACAACAACAACAACATTTATTTATAATACTCTTTCCACCAAAGGACAGTATCTCAGAACACATACAATAAAAAATGAATGATAAAACACCGCACTATAGAATGCTAATATATTAAAATTATATACTAATATGCTAAGAACAAAAGCAATATTAATGGGAAATAGATAGGAAACAGATAGATAGATCATAAAGATGTTCACAAGAATCTCCTAATCAATTAATTTTGGGTGATTAAGTTTTTATCTCTTTCATTCAATGTGTTATCACTATATTATTTTATTATATATTATTTTATTTATTGTTTACATTATTTTATTATTTTATTGCTATTTTATTACTATATTGTAATATTTTAATTCTGTTTTAATGTAAACCCTTTTCTCTGTTTTTAATTGTACTGTTTTAATCTTGTAAGCTGCTCTGAGTCCCAGTTTTGGAGAAAGGATGGGCGCTATATAAATAAAGCACTATTATTATTATTATTATTATTATTATTATTATTATTATTATATTACATGTCTCTGAACTCATGAAAGGATGAGGTGTAGTATCAAAAAGTTTTAAATATAATGCCCTCCACTTGTTTTAATAATGCAATACTCTCGAATGTTTCTATACATCTCACACTCAAATCTACCCTTTAACATATCCCAAGAAAATGTTGCCAAATTCCAAGATTTCAGGCACTTAGTCATTATATAGTACTTATTTGTGTTCTGAAGCCCATATATCTGCTCATCAGTTGTTGGTGTTGCTTTAAAGATTGCTGGGATATGTTTTTTAATATTCATTATCAACAACCACTGTTAAAGGGAGAAAGAGACGGATGGCACCTTAAAGACTAATAAATATTATTACAGCATGAACTTTTATTGACTTATAGCCAGTATCCTCAGAGGAATTGATTAGAGATATACAGTAACAATGACTTTGGATTGTAGGCTGTGCGAGAGAGGAGCATTAAATGCAAAAAAATAAAGGTAGAAATTTATTTCTCTTGGTCAGTTTGTTATTGTGTGCCTTCAAGACCTTTCCGTCTTTTGGTGACCCTAAGGCAAGGCTATCATGGGGTTTTCTTTGCAAGGTTCTTCAGAATGGGTTTGCCATTGCCATCCTCTGAGGCTGAGAGAGTGTGACTGCCCAGGATCACCTAGTGGGTTTCCATGGCTGAACCGAGATACTGGAGGCATTAAATTTCCTCCCAAGCCTCATACTTATAGTATTGTCTTGTGTACTGTATCTGTACTGAAAACTCATGCCTCTGGTGAAACAAGCATTTTCCACAAACCCTCAGGCTAGAACGTTTCAAGCTGACACAGAACTCTGTGGCTACATCTGCACTGCAGAA
Organism: Sceloporus undulatus; assembly: GCF_019175285.1. NCBI lineage: Eukaryota > Metazoa > Chordata > Lepidosauria > Squamata > Phrynosomatidae > Sceloporus > Sceloporus undulatus. Next base: position 109,034,336 of record NC_056527.1, read on the forward strand.
ATAATCCAGTTTGACACCACTTTAACTGCATTACAATTCAGTGCTATGGCATCCTGGGAATTGTAGCTTGTTGTGGCTCCAGAGCTCTTTGACAAAAATAGTCAAATGTCCCAAAAAAAACTGCAGTTCCCAGAATTCCATAGCACTGAGTCATGGCTGTTAAAGTGGTGTTGACGTCACCGACTCTCACAGCCAAACCCTTTTGAAAATGATTAAAGGGACACAATTAATCTTCAGATGTTTCATTTGGTCAATGAAGGTAAGGGTTCGGTTCCTGGCTGCCTCCTTCCCCTTCTTTCACTTTTCCTGCTAATTTTCCTGTTTCAATTTATATGTATTCAAACTCCTTTTTTGGTCCCAAGGAGATGTGGATCGCTGTGCTGATGCGTATCAGGTTTGTTGTTCCCATTTTGTTTTGTGTTCACAAACCTCTTCGAGTCATTGGTATTCACACATGCCATCATTTAGGGATAAAATGAAATGGCCTCCATTCACTTGAACAATACAGAGTGATCTGAATTGATTCGGAAGCTTATTCATGCTGCCTACGATGCGGATTGTTCAGGAAAAGTTGGGGGGAAACTGTATCAAATATCCTGGGTTACGTGGGTTTTTTGCCACATTTTTGAATGCATGGAGTGCATTCAGGACTAAGAAAATAATCGGGGATTCAATATGGATTGTTTTCATAATGTGAATGGGATGGGGAGGAAAAAGGAAGACATTGAGGTATCCACCTCCTGCTCTTTTCAACCGAATCTCCTCACTGGTGTCAGCCTTCTAATGGACAAAGCACATGACTTCAATGGTTTAGCCCCAAACCTTTTTCAGGCATTCCCTATAAATACGAGTGGCCTGCAACGGCTTTCGCACATTTTTCCTGCCTGTGTGAAGGATAGAGTTTGTGATATTTCTGTCATGAAATGTACAAGTGTCTCCCTATCCTGCATGGGGCACTTGATGAACTCCTTTTAAACATTCACTTTTATCCAAGATTTTCCAGTGTGAAAAGAAAGAGCATGAAAGACCTTACGTTTAACTGAGCCTGCAAGCCTTGGATTCCCACACATAGAACTTCATTGCAGATGTCCTCCCATTCATGTTTTTTGTTATACAGTTGGCTCTCCACATTTGTGGCTTTGACTTTTGCAGATTTAATTATCTGTGGGTTTGATTAAGATGTTCTCTCTAGGCATCTCTAGGTCCTCCAGCACAACTCTGCCAGAAATTGACCATAGAGTTGTGCTGGACTACTGTAACTACTGAACCTCCTTCTAGTCTTTCTCCCACCCACCCTTAATGCAACCCCAGCCACTTTGTATTCACCATTCAAATCATTTTAAAATTTAAAGTAAAATACGTAACGCAAGATAAAATTTTATTTCTAAAGAAAAATGTCAGAAAATATTTTTTTAAAAACCCTTGAAATAGTAAAATACAAGATAAATGTTTGAGACGGGTGACTATGGGCATTGATCCACAAAATCTAACAATGGTGACAGTACCTCTCCTCCCACATGCAAAATGAATAAATAGAAGCTGCTACTAGTTAAATTACTGCCTGGCTGCAGTGAGTAATACACAACCACTGTCTGATAAAAGGTTGCAAATGTTACCTTAAACATTTCACTGGGTGCCTGGGTTTGTCAAATAATTTGTTTACATTTCTATTTTCTCCCATTGAAAGATGTGTCCCCACTACCTTGATATTTTTTATGTTCACAACAACCCTGTGAAGTAGGTTTGAATGTAAAGTGGCCCAACATTACACACTGCACAGTTCTTTCTTCTGAAATACAACCTGCAGCACTTGGTATTTAATGGCAGCCTCCCATCCAAGTACTAACCAGAGATGACCCTGCTTAGCTTCCACCAGAGAGGAACTGATGCCTTCAAGGTATTTAGGAAATACATGAGATCATTAAAACCGCCAAGACATTCCTCTACACTACTTATGGAAGAAAGTGTTTATCAGGCAGGACTAAAATTCCAAGCAACCAAAAAATGGAGGCGAGTGCTGCAGATTAAAATCTAAGACTGCCATTTTGTATTTTATGAGGGTTCAGCAATTTTATTTAAAATGTATAGAAATGTGTTGTTGTTGTATGCCTTCAGATTGTTTCCAACTTATGGCAACCTTTATTTAAAAGGTATAGAAATGTTTTGTTGCTATTGTGTGCCTTCAAGTGGTTTCCAACTTATGGCAAACCTATCATGGGGTTTTATTGGCAAGATTTGTTCAGAGGAGGCTTGCCTTAGCCTTTTCCTGAGGATGAGATTGTGACTTGGCCAAAGCCATGCTCTGGGTTTCCATGGCAGAGTGGGGATTTGAACCCTGATCTCCAGAATCTGAATACAACACCCAAACCTTTACCCATGCTGGCTCACTATTGTCACTTCTATGTTATGCTTGCAACTGCATTTAAAGCAAAGTACACGTTTTAAATTAAATCTTCTTTTTTGTCTTGTTCTCATCTGGTAAATTTATTTGGATTAACCTTCTCTGCTTTGAGAAAATGATGCAAATAAAGTAAAGATTAGAGCTCACGACTTCCTTAAAATCATAACAATGCCTGGGATCATCCTGTCCCCCAACCCAAGATACATTGCAGTGGCTGTGATAACTCATTAGGCCAGATGAAAACCCTACAGCTGTTCAAAGGGTTCTCTCCTACAGCCAGCCTTGGATATATGAAATACAAAAAAATCCTACAAGAACAACAACAACACAATTATTTCTGTTCTTTAGTTGCAAAAAAAGCTCTGTGTATCCAATTGATAACTGACATGTGAGTTATTCAGAAAAGTGGAATTGCAGATCTTTTCAGTTACCGAAGATACATTAGGAGACAAGGGACATTACTACACATGGTGGAAGCGGCTCTGGCGATACTGATCACACAATGAAACCTCCAGCCTGTACCTGCCCTGTCCTCAACATGACTCTTTTCATTAATGGGGAAAACCCATGAATGATTTGGCAACTGTCACACAAGTCTCCAGGTACAAACTGGGGCAATTGTGCGATTGCGAGTCACATAGCATCACAGTGTCTACTCCTCCCTCCATCTCAACTCCCCCTCACTATTCTGAAACACCCTGGTCACCTATTTTATTTATCTATTTGTTTGTTTTAACTTCAATGGGGCTCCAGAATTACACGGACAAGGATGCGGGGGGGGGAGAAATCCTAAAGACATGTGCTGGGTAGGGAGAGGCAGGGAGGCAGGGGTAAGGGAGAGTTCAGGAAGTGAGCACAATGAGAGCAGCAGCCCTGGTCACACAATTGACCTATTGTGATGATGGATAGCTGCAAAGCGGTTTGTTGCCATTTTATTTTTCCTAGCATGACTGCTGCAAGAATGAGGCTGGTCTGATAATGTCCAAGGTGTTGGCTCCGGGGGTGCAGGATGTTATGGGTGGGATGAAGGATGATGTAGGAATCTAGGAGGATGGTGGGAAAGTGGTATAAGGATAAACCAGGTAGGTGAACCTCCACTGAGATTTCAAGACTGGCAAAAAATCTAGTAGTCAGCCCTCCAGATTTGCCCCCTTGACTTTTGCGGCTTTGATTATTCACAGATTTAATTAATACATTCTCTCTAGGAATCTCCCGGTCCTCCAGTGCAACTCTGCTGGACGTTGCCCATAGATTTGCACTGAAGGACCTAGAGGATCCTAGAGAAAACACTCTCCTAGGCATGTATAGGTCCTCCAGCAGGATTCTATTGTCAGCTACTGGTAGATGCTGACAACAGATTTGCACTGGGAGACCTAGAGCGTCTTAGAGAGGTGTTCTCTTAGGTTTTAAAAAAATAGCTTTTTTTTTTAATTTGCAGATTTCCCACTTTTATGGAGGTCTTGTGCTCCTAAGCGCAGCAAATGTGGAGGGCCCGCTGTAAATATAAAAGGGGGCAATCTTTTGAGAAACGTTTGTCAGAATCCCTTTATTACAGTGCAAGAAAAACACACACATTATCATTTCCCTTTTTGGAGTCTGCACCGCCGTGTCCACCTGGGTTTCGCTCCCCGCTGCCGAACCAGTCCACCAGTCCCTCTGAAAAGAGGCCCTACTTGCAGAGGGCCTCAAAAACCTCCAGGGTCCTCTTAATCTCCCGGATCTGCTTGGCCAAAGTGTGGACAGGCTGCATGGAGCGGTCCAGCTCCTCACAGCGCGCCATCAGGGTGTACATCCCTTTGATGCTCATGTCCACCGACTCCCCCAAGCTGTCCACCGCGTCCCGGTAGGTCTGGATGTAGCCCACGCTGAGGGCCGTCATGTTCTGGATGGAGCCGTTCAAGGCCCTCAGCATCTGGTCCACTTTCTGCGCCATGTCCCTGGTCAGCCGTTCCAGGTCCCGGACAACGTGGGGGTCGATGGGGGGGATGTCCGCCGTCTTGCCCCTCATGGAGAGCTGCGAGGACACCGAGGAGGAGGCAGTAGTGACCGTGGTGGTGGTGGCCTCAGTGTCATCCAGGCTTCCTCTGGAGCTCATCTTGATCTTCATTTGGAGGTTGTTGGCCACAAAGTGGGTCAGGTCCCCATCGTGGCTGACCGTCCCTTCCAGCTCCAAGGCGCTGGAGATGGTGGCCCTCCTGCCTTCCTGAGCCTTGGAGGCTCCATAGACTTGGCTGATCCCATCCAGGCTCTGGCTGTCCAGCATGCGGCCTCCAGCCATCCTTTCCCGGGCTGCAAGGCGAACTGGGTCCGGCAGCCTCCGGGGTTCCTCCCCAGAGGAGGAGGAGGAAGAGGAGGGAGGCATGGGCTCCTGGATGTGCACCTGAGCCATGATGTGCTGCCTCTCCATCAGGGAAGGCAAAGCAGAGGAGGCCAGGTGAGGCTGGGGCACCTGCAAAGAGGGGGAGGAGGAGGGCCAAGCAGCCCAGCAGCCAGAGAGGCTCAAGGGTCCTCCTCTCGGTTCCTCTGGTCCCTCGGATGATGGGCGGGAGGCTGGCCAGGAAGAGGCGGGAGGGACGGACCGGTCCTCTGATTGGGGCATCTCCACATCCTTAAAAGCCAAGGAGCCAATCAACGGGCAGGAAAGGGAGCTCGCACCTGGAGCAGCTCTTTGAGCCGGAAGGAAGGAAAGGAGGACTCTGCCAGGCTCAGGCTGCGAAGGGAGGGAGGGAGAGAAGGTCCCCACTGGCTGCCTAATGCCACTCCATCCCAAGATGCTGCTGCTGCTGCTGCTGAGATTTTAGGCTGCATCAATAGAAGTCTAGTGTTTGGGGGGAGGGTTGGGGCATGGGAGGGTTTATAACTGTTAAATTTTATTCTTTTGACATTTTATTGCTATCTTTTTCTGTAATCCGCCTTGATTCCCTTGGGAAAGGCGGAATATAAACTATTATTATTATTATTGCCTAGATCAAGGGAAGCTGTGAGTCCCTGCCTTGGGAGAAGGGCGAGATATAAATAAATATAATAAATAAAATAAAATAATAGTGCCACTCTAGTCTGCTTTGGTTATGCCCCACTTGGGATGATGTGTCCAGTTCTGGGCACCACAATTCAAAAGTAATATAATAGTGTTATCAATAGCAGTATCAATAAGAGTAATAATAATAAAGGATCAATGCCTCGTTTTGATTATGCCTCATTTCAATTAAGTCTATTTTAATTCATTTTAATCTGCATTTTATCATGTTGTTGTTTAGTTTTATAATAGGTGAGGGGGGTAAGGGGATTGTGTTATTTTTATTTATGTATGCATTGTATATGTTGTTGATATGTTTTATTGCTGTAACTCTGCCTCGATCCTTTTGGGAGAGGTGGGCTATAAATAAATAAATTATTGTTGTTGTTGTTGTTGTTGTTGTTGAGAAGCTGGAGCATGTCCAGAGGAGGGTGATTAAAATGGTGAAGGGTCTGGAAACCATGTCATATTAGGAATGACTTAGGGAGCTGAGGATGTTTCAGCTGGAGAAGAGACAGTTAAGGGGTGCTATGATAGCCCTGTTTAAATAGTTGAAGGAATGTCATGTTGAGGATGGAGCAAGCTTGTTTTCTGCTGCTCCAGAGAACAGGACCCAGAATCTCAATGGATGCAAGCTACAGAAAAATAGATTCCACCTAAACATTAGGAGGAACTTTGTGACTGACTGTAAGGGCTGTTTGACAGTGGAGCACACTCCTTCATTGGAAAGTGATGGAGTCTCCTTCCCTGGAGGTCTTTAAGCAGAGGCTGGATGGCCATCTGTCAGGTATGCTTTGACTGAGAGTTCCTGCATGGCAGAATGGGGTTGGACTGGATGACCAACTCTAGGATTCTCTGAGTGCGGAACTATATCAGTTCAGTGTTCTCTACCTACATAGGAGCCTGTGGCTTCACAAAGGAAGGAGACACGCTGGCATTCCAAGGAAACTTGTTTGAATTGCAAAATGGACATTAAATTTCCTTGATTTTGAAAATCTACCAGTGACCACATGGCCAAAAAAGGGGGGGGGTGCCAGCCTGCAGACAGCCCTCCCTACTATCTGAACTAAGACCACAAACAGAAAATTGCAGGCCTATGACTAACCTCTTCAATTTCTTTCTGCTGTTTGCCTGATGAAGAAGCCAATGTGACTTCAAAAGCTTACAACGTGTAAATGTGCATTTTGGTTGGCTCCATAAAGGTATCATTGTTTGGATGTTACTGATTTTGCTACATGGCCAACATGGCTACCCCTAGATGTATATCAGTTTGGTATCACTTTTAACTGCCAGGGCTAAATGCTGTGGCATTCTGGGGTTTGTAGTATGGTGGGGGCTCCAGAGCGCCCTGACAGGGAAGGCTAGCTGTCTTTGCTATTGAGGAAGTAGACTGAAGCCTAGGAAAAGCTCCTGCTCCCAAAATTCCATAGCACTGAGCCATGGAAATTCAAGTGGTGTCAAACTGCTTTTTCCCCTTAAGTGTGGCAGCAACCATGGAGGTCTGCCAGTCCTAAAAGGACAGCAATTTCAGAAATGAAGTTTAAGAGGGAGATTTTGCTTGTTTGCTAATGTATGTATTTTGCCCCTTCTTCCTTTAGAATCAAATGCATGTTTGCTCTTAGCCAGGCGATCTACAAAGCTATGAGCCTCAGGAAGAATTTATGTTCTATGGCAGCAACTTGGAGCCTCATTTCTAGGAGCCAGCCTATATTCTCCTGATTCTTTCACACGGCTTCTTTTCGTAAGCCCCAAGATCAAGTGGTATGAGTTTGGTGAGATTATTTGGAGATTTCTTCCCAAGAAAATTAAAAGCAATTTAGGAAACAGGAATGGTGCTTCTCAAGGAAAATGTCCCTTGTTGCTTCCACCTTAGGCCTGGTACAGACTGGCACAAAGCACCTGCGTCTGCATGCTCTCAAGCCCTACCGCTCTCTCTGGGCGCCATCTTGGCACACCACTGTTTACACGGGATGTGCAATGATGACATCCACACAGCGCAGCACCCAAACAGCATGGCACATTGCGGATGTCATTGTTGCATGCGAGCGCGCCAAGGGTACCCCACATGGTTCTTTTTAAACCTCGCAGAGGCCACAGCATTTGTCTGCTGCAGCCTCCATCTGGGGCAGAAAGGAGTGGCGTCTGGCCGCCCCTTTATGCCCATCCGTATTCCCCCCTAAGTTTAAAATATAATGGGATACAAGACTAATACTTTTATCTATCCTTTTTGTAATTCCAACTAAAATAGACCCATTTAATGGTTTTACAGAAGTGTTAACTCAACATTTAAAAACTGATTCAGTGATCTACATCAGTTGGGGCTACCAAGAGAATTCAAGCCTATGATACAATTTACACATTTCATAGAGATGAAGGAGTTTCCAGGTGCCAAGGCAAGCATCAGTTGGGATCGTCTTAGAGGAATTTCCCTCCTAAAGTGACTAGTCAACAATGCAGTTTTATAAGGGCAGCTTTTTTTCTTTCCTTTGGTTCTCTTGGTATAAAAGCTGCATCTAGGTCTAACACCTGCTCTTTCATAATTAAGCTAACTGGAACAAACTCATGTTTAAAAGAGCACTTCACATACTTTTTTTAAAATAGAAATGAATTAAATTCTGATTTTTTTTTATTTTATTTTTTTTGTTTCTTTCGAAATAGTCAAAACATACATGATACTTTCACTCAGAGAAATCAAATTGCAAAATAGAGGACATCCTGAGACAAATTTACATTCAAGATTGCTACATGTATTTTCTTTATATGTGCCGTCCTCCTATGATGAGACACAAATGTTCAGCATATCATATATGCTATTTGATACAGAGCCACAACACCATCCAGGCTCCAAGAAATTTTGTAAGGTATATAACCTAGTTCCAGAGTGTCCCTTTAAAAATACTGATATTATTTCAATTTTTAATACACCTTGAAGATGCCTGTTCACTGTATATATTCCAATGGCATGCCAATTTCAATCATGGGATAGAGAGCCTGAGGCAGAGATTTCATCCATTTTTTTTATACCACAGAAATATTTAGAGGATCAGCTTTTTCACCATGAAAAAGTAACATCTAAAAACATAGAACAAAAAAATCTTGTTTGATAAGAAAACTGTAAGCAGTGTTTCAAAAGTTTTGGCATCAGGATTGAAGGATTCTGAACCAGTAACATCCTAATGTGGGTTGCGTCCAGATTTACTTTTGCTTGACATTAAGCCCATGGGGTTTGAGCTACTCATCACTAACTTCAGTCCTGCTGATGTCAACAGATTGTCTTTAGGTATGATTGAATTTCAGTCCAATTTACTGGACATTATTGAATCTCTAACCAAAAATTATTTCCTAGTCACACAGCAGACAATGAAACCCAGTAGTACTCAAACCATTTTAAAGTGGACTTGAAATTTATCCCAAGAATCATTAGACATGAATCCTTTATAAACTAGTACAATGTAAAGAGGAAGTACAGTAATCATGACCTGGTTGTTGAGCAACAAAATAGAGTCAGGTTTTCCTAGCCTTTCTGATGTATTGGATTGCAGCTTTCTGATGTATTGGATTGCAACTCTCACCATTATGCCATGATTATGCCATCATTGAGTTCCTATGGCCACCACTTGTGCCTTCTATCCTAATATTATACCTTCAGCTAGGAGTCTTTCCCCCCCCCCCAAAAAAAAAGATTGAATTTCAGATTCTTGTAAAGCTATTTGATGACTAGGCCCAGAATATGTACAGTATTAACTCTTTGAGATGCACACTACTACCCTTAGGGAGAAGCTGAAGAGTGCAAAGCTACAGAGGAAACTATTTGCCTCTATAGCCCAACATTATTTTCCCTGACTGTCAGTGGCTAAGCAGAGGCTGAGGCAGAGATCTCATCACCTGTTACCTGATTCCTTTAACTAAGAGAATATGTGGTCCCCTGAAAACCCTATCACCCTAGCCACCACTGCTGATACTGAAAGATGATGGGGGTTGCAATCAAATATGATCTGAAGGGTCACACACATTCTCCTTTCCTGCTTTCATTGGAGAGGCCAGTAATTGAATTATGGGTTTTCAGCATACATAGTAAATACTCTACTACTGGATTATGGTTCCTCTCCTAGAATCTGCACACATCTAAGTTTATAAGGAATATTTCAGAAATCATAGGGCGTGGGCTTAAATGCCAGGCCTTGATTTCACAGGTTTTTTTTTAAAGAGGTCAACCATGAAATGCAAACCGGCTTAGGTCATTCTTGCTTCCTAACCATCCTGAGAGTTTCTGGAATTGCATGTTGTTTTACAGAAACAGCGTTTGACAGAACCTCTTCAGTCATCAGGCTCCTCTTTGATTCTCCAAGATATTTTTGGCAGTTCTTTCCCTTCCATCTGGGCTTTGTTTGACTTTTTTTTTTCACCCACGGGAGTGACTCTGGTTCTGCAGCAGGAACATTATTGTCCCAGTTAAGCTCTGGCTCTTCTTTTACCTCAACATCCCATGTCCCTGGAGGGAGCACCAGTACCTCATCTACTTCTTCCTCCATGTCATTCTCCATACTGTCGTCATCCTCTTTTGGCGGCTGGATAAAAGGGTCTCTGAAAACTCTAGTGTCTATGGGCTCACTGTCGGAAAGAAAGGTGCTCTTGGCATGAGTTCTCAAGTGCTTAGCTAGAGCAGCCCGTTGACTGTAGTTCTTGTTGCACTGGATACAGGCATAAGGCTTCTCACGGGTGTGAATCCTCTGATGCTGGACCAGCGTAGAGCTCTGTTTGAACCCTTTGCCACACTCATCACAGTGAAAGGGCCGTTCTCCTGTATGGGTGAGGTGGTGCCGCTTGAGGGCTGACATACCGCTAAACTTTTTCCCACACTCTCCGCAGCTATAAGGGGATTCCCCAGTGTGACTCCGGAGATGCTGAGTCAATGCTGAACTCTGACTAAACCCTTTCCCACACTCCTGACATTTGTATGGCCTTTCACCTGTATGAAGCCTCCGATGCGTCATAAGTACTGATTTCTGGCTAAAACGGCGCCCGCAGTCCAGGCATAAGTAGGGTGTCTCTCCAGTGTGTATCCGCTTGTGCTGTGTCAAGGCAGAGCTGGCAATGAAACTTTTGGGGCAATCAGGACAATGGTAGAGCTTTTCTCCTGTATGTAACCTCTGGTGCTGGAGAAGGGAGTAACGCTTAGTGAAGGACTTACCACAGGCTATACACAAGTTTGGTGGACCCTCTTCAGAGTGTGTGCGGACATGTTCATTAAAGACAGCCCGCCTCATGAACCGTTCGCCACATTCTCCACAGGCAAAAGGATGTTCGCCAGTGTGAATACGACGGTGCTCTGCTAATGTGGTGCTCCGACAGAAGTTCTTGCCACAGTCATCACAATGGTGAAGATTCCCACCACCCAAGCACCCTGTGGAGGCAGCTCCATTTTTCCTTCCACCGCCATTGCCCTGGTGGGAAAGAAGATGCTCCACAAGGGAGGCAATCTCTCCAAAATGCTTCCAGCATTCAGTACATTTGTAAGGCTTCTCACCTGTATGGCAGTTGAGGTGCCAAACCAGGTGAGCTTTGGTGCTGTAGGTGGCCCCACAGTACTCACATTGGAATGGTCTTATGCCACCATGGACACGCTGGTGGCGGGTCAAGTTGCTCTTCAGTTGAAAGTTTTTGCCACACTCCTGACATCTGTAAGGCTTCTCACCTGTGTGGATACTTTGGTGGCTAGCCAATATGGACTGGACAGAAAAGGAGCACCCACACTTGGAGCACTGATAGGGTTTCTCTCTTGTGTGGGTTCGCTGGTGGGCAAACAGGTCACAGGTCTTGAAAAAGTTTTTTCCACAAACACCACAAATCACTGAGAGACTGGAGTTTCAGTATGCCCTGCAAAAATGACTACCTCAACACTGTGTTCCTGGGAAACAGGTCAGAGCACAGAAAATATACAGTCCTCTGCAAATTTCCTTCATTGCTACAGTTTATTTCAGGTTACTTTAGTGCATTAAAAAAAGATATGTCATTTTTGTTTTTAGCAAAGAATACATAGCCAAGCCCTTAGAGAACTTCCCTAGATCCATGCTGACTGTAAGAACTTAATTGAGGTAGTGGGGAAAACTATGTTTTCCTCAGACCTTGTCATTGTCCTTCCTCCGCCAGAAAGCTGAGTATGAGTCTCATAATAAAACATCAGAGCACAAATGGTAATTGAAATTTTATAGGCATACTAAGTACATATATAGCCTGTTTTCAGCAATGGGAGACATATGCCTGGCTGCCACTGCAAACTTCTGCTTTGTCAGTTTGAGGCAGCTTCAAGCACAAGATTCATTTTGCACAATATTGGAATGAAAGTCACAATTAGAAGGCAGATCATTTCCCAAATATTGGAGGAGAAATGCATTTTAAAAAAAGTAATCAGCAACGTGTACTATGTGTATACTAAATTTCAATTTTCTGATGCTGTGGAAGGATGTAAAAATAAGGGTAATCTTGTCAATGAGCCCCAAAAATCTTTCTACAGACACATATGTAAAAGAGACACAGACAGAGCAGATATTCTTCAGTAGGGTCTCATCTGGGCAAGCCAGAACAGAAGGCCACCTTCTTCTCTGCTCTTTTCCCACAATACTACAGGTTGAGTCTTCCTTATCTGGAGTCCTGAAACCCAAAATATCCCAAAACCCAAAACTTTTTTCAACACCTTTATACACCTTTGCTTTATAATGGGTCAATGTACACAAACTTTGTTTTATTCATTAAAAGTATTGTATACAATTACAAGCTACGTGTATAAGGTATATATGAAACATAAAATTATTTTGTATTAATCTTGGATCCTGTCTCTAAGATATATCATTATATACATGTATCCAAATACCAGTATTCTGAAATCCAAAGAAAAAAAGAAAATAAAAAAGAAAATCCAAAACAGTCCTGGTCCCAACATTTCAGATAAGGGAGACTCAAAACCTGTGTCTACATCCTTCTCCTTTCACTGTACCTCTCCCTGCCCAAAGAGGGAGCGGATGACATTGAGCCAAACACAGAGCCTATCTTTAGCCCTATTAATTTTCAGGCTAAGATAGAGCCCTGGATTACCAAATGGACTTTTCCCCCTATAAAGGGAAGGCACAGAGAAGAGTGGGATTATTGTTGTTATTTTGCAAGGGTGGAAGGAATGGGGAGGAAACAAGAAAAAAAAGGGAGAATGAGAACAGAAGGTTTGAGAACCATCTTTCCAACACTATCTTGGGGCACCATTCAAACAAAACCCAATCTTGCCTAGAATTTAAGAGTAAACACTCTCTGGTATTATTTACTCCTTTCCTTCACTAAAGGCAATAGCAAGAACTCTGCAAACAAACTGAAAATGCCTGTGGAAACAGAATCAAGGATTGCTCAATATAAGGGTAATCCCAGTCTGAAAAAGTGGGGCTCAGACTATATGCCCACTTCAGTCCACATCCTGGTCTATTACTGATTTAGCAATTGATACATCTCTTTCTTCCTATGCTGGGACTTTCTGATCAGTTCAGTGCCTCAGAGGGCTACCAGATCTTTGTTGTTCAACTCCACCTCTGTCTGGCTACGTCCAACAACTGTTACCACACTCAGTACAACTATAGGGACCGTCCCCCATTGCTGAGTCTTCTTGGCTCCGCTCTTGAGGGCTGGACTCCAGGTGGAAGCCTTTACCACATTGACTGCAAATGAGAAGCCGGTCACTGTCTTCCCCATCAGTATCGTTGTTGCCATTTGAGACACTGGAATCGCCACACAGGGCATTGTGATTGGCAACATGAGGGCTGTTGATGTCAGCACTGCCATCACTGGCATAACCAAGGGCAATATGATAGGCCTTGATGCTGGCTTCATCACAGGCTGCACTGAAACTGCTGATAAGGTCATGGCCCAGGCTGGTAGCACGGGCATTGGCATGAGTGCGACGGTGACGAATTATGTGGGAACTGAGTCGGAAGCTTTTCCCACACTCGGTACACACGTAAGGCTTTTCTCCTGTGTGAACCCGCCAGTGATCCACCAGGTTGGAGTGGTGGGTGAATCGCTTGCCACACTCAGCACAGCCATATGGTTTCTCACCAGTATGGGTGCGCCGATGGTTGGCTAGAGTGGAGCTCCCCGAAAAACGCTTGCCGCATTCTTGGCACTGGTACGGCTTCTCCCCAGTATGGGTCCTCTGGTGACGGGTCAGGCAGGAGCTCCCAGTGAAGCGTTTGCCACACACCCCACACTGGTAAGGTGTGACACCTGTGTGGCCACGGCGGTGCAGGTTGTAGTTGGAACTCTGAGAGAAGGCCTTGCCGCACAGTTCACAGCGATAGGGCCGCTCACCAGTGTGGAAACGCCGGTGCTGGAGGAGGTTTGAGCTGGCTGTGAAGGCCTTACCACAGTCTCCACAGACGTAAGGGCGCTCCCCGGTGTGTGTCCTCTGATGCTTGGTGAGGGCAGAGCTCTGATTAAAACTGCGACCACAGTCATTGCAGCGGTAAGGCTTCTCTCCCGTGTGGATGATCTGGTGTTTCGCCAGGTTGGAGCGGCGGCTAAAACTCTTCCCACACACGCCACAGGTATTAGGGTGGGATGAAGAAGGGTGGGACTGCAGGAATAGAAAGAACGTTAAAAAGAGCTAAGGATGCATTCACTGTATTGATATAGATTGTGTAAGACTTAATTCCCCACTGTCTTTTTAAATTCACTTCAGCAATTTTAATTTCATTCCTCCCAACACACACCTCACAAAGTGCATACTGTTTACTGATGTCTTTGATGATACAGAATTCTTGCCTGCTCTGCTTTGTACTATCTTTTCCAGCAGGTCTACCAAGTTGATTTTAAGCTATGAATTTTAAATTAGGAATTTTTAAATATGCTGAATTATTTTAATGTGTCCTTTATATGTTTTAACAGTGTGTTAATAGTGTTTTTACAGTGTTTAAATGACTTTACATGTTTTAATTTATGTTGTACCCAGAGAGGCACATAATAAATAAATAAATAAAGTGATGGAGGATTAACAATTGGATTTAAGCCTCTAACTGGAACCCCTCCTTTAGCAGATTTGGGAATTAGATTGAAAAGTTGGTGCTTGATTCTTTTCAGCCTGGAACTCAAAGCTCATAATGAGTGGCCTAGAACTCATACTCTTCAGCTCCAGTTAACTTCTCCACCCCCAATGAGCTGCCAGATAAATTGGTTGCATGTCAGTCATGGAACCAGAGCCCATCTGCACTGCATGAAAAGATGACTATCCAAGAAAGCATTCTACTTATAGCAATGGATCATAGACTTAAGACTTCTCTGCTGAGATGCATATGGGAGGCTGCTTCCACAAACTGATTGATTTAGCTGTGTCAGGTAAGGAAACGCAGGCGGGATACAAACCGCCGCTTTGCGGCGATCCCCCGCCGGCGCCATTTGCTCCGTGCGGGAGCTGCAGCAGCCAAACCGCGCGGCTCCCGCGCGGAGCTTCTTTCCGCGGCGCACTGATGACGTCGCGAAGTGCCAAGGGCGCATTCGTGACGTCATTAGGGCCGCGCGACGTTCAGACGCTCAGCATCCGATACGTCAATATGGCGCCGGCCATGTAGAAGGGCCGGCGCCATATTGTACGGACACAGTCCGTACTAGACTCGGGCGTCTAGAAGAGACACCCCTTTTTTAAAATCGGACGTCCTCTGGACGTCCCAACTGCCGGTATGTAACCGGCCATAATGTGCAATTTGAAGGGGAAAGGGGAAGTGGGAGAAAAATGACCCTGTCTTCTTCTTTGGGGACAGGATGTAACAAAGGCAGACGCAAAAATACAGAAGTGGTGGAAGTATTTTGCAGCTCTTCAAATTGCCTTGAAAATGCTCCTATGCCATAAAAGTAGCCTTCTGGCATTGTCAACCCCTATGTAGCCTGAACTACTATTCCCAAATCACTCCAATCAGCCATGATGGGAGTGTGAGGAATGTGTGGGGGAGAGGGGAGGGATTACTTTTTATAGTAACTCTCTCTCTTTCAAAAACAGGCAAACAAACAGCCAACAAGTTACAGGGACCCAGGGCCCTCCAGATTCAATTTCTCTCAAGTCCTGTAGTACTGTGATAAGAAATATACATGTTCATTCTATGGCTAGAATCCACACTCCTAACCCACTCTCCCTCTTTAGGGCTCCCAACGTCTCCTCATCTGTGTTTTGCCACCACTCACCAAAGTCCCATCTACTGGGATGGTGACTTTTTGCACCTCAAACTCTTGAGCTTTCTGTTCTTCCATTTCCACCTTCATCTCCTCTTCAGGTAGTGAGTCCTGAAAGACCATAGAATAAGATAGAATAGGTTTGACAGAAATGAGGCAATCCCAAAAATAAAACAGGAGAGTAAAACCCTCCCATTCAGAGAAAGCTGCCCTTTCTGTCCGAACATTAAAATATTCCTGTCCTGTCCTCAGCTCCACTCACCGGATTCGCATCTGTGGAAACCCTCCGAACCTCCACCTCGACTTCCAGATCCCCCTCCGCATTTTTTTCCTTCTTCACTCTTCTAATAACCAGCTGTTTCTCCCTACCGTCCTCTACCACGACCAACTTCTCCTTGAAGGATGTAGAATCTGGCTAGAAAAGGCAAAAGAAATGGAACAAGTGACTTCAACAGTTCTTGCCTCCCAAGGGTCCAATTATTTCTCAAACAGGGAGAGAGTCCTCCATAAAATCAGGTCAGCACATCTTATGACCCATAAAACCAAGGATGAAAACTCTTTGGCCTTCCAAGTATTTTGAATCACAGTTCCTGCAGTCCCTTACTACTGCTGTTACTGGGCATAGACTCATGCTTCTGGGAGTTACTAACCAGAGCCTCAGACAGGCAGGCTTCAGGCTGCCTACCCCCCTTGGGCATTTAGAAGCCACTGTGCTCTAAGCAAAGATTTGCATAGCAAAGAGACTATTGTTGCTATTGTGAACCTTCGGTTGTGTCTGACTTATGTCAACCCTAAGGCAAATCTGTTATGGAGTTTTCATGGCAAGATTTATTCAGAAGGGATTCACTTTTGCCTTTCCCTTCCTCTGAGTCTGAGCAACTGTGACTTGCCCAAGATCACCCAATTGGTTTTAATCGCTGAGTTGGGATTTGAGCCCTGGCCTGCAGAATCATAATCCAGCATTCAAAATCACACCCCAGTGGTTTCTAGCACAGATAATTTAGGAACTGCCCCAGGTCAAGTTGCTTTTTTAAGGCATAGCTTCCAGACTACTTGAATACTCAGCCATTCTAATGAAGAAGGTTACCTCCAAAGAAAGGAACATGTGTAAACAAGAACTCTCCATAAAACATTCTCTCTTAATAGCTTTTGGACACAACTTTGTCTCTCAGCTGGCTCTCAAACACTCTCACCTCACATTGACGCTCCTCATGCTCCTCTTTTGCTTCTTTCTGTGCTGTGGCTAAAGTGGCAAGTAGTTTCCGTTTCTTCGGAGAAACAAATAAAGGCTGAAAGAAAAGACAGAGGTAGTGAAGCAATTTGGGGAACAGGAGCATAAAACACCAAGCAGCCCAGATAGGACATGACAAGCAGGTAGAGTGGTTAAAATACTGTACTAAGATCAAATAGATCCATGTTCAGCTCTACACACCTTTATGAAATTTACTGACTTTTACCATGGACCAGTTTCTTTTTCTCTTGAAGTCAAACCAATCTCAGAGGTTTGTTGTGAGGATATAGTAGGAGTGGGATGGGGGAATCGTGTAGGTTCTCCAAAGCTTGAAAAAGTTATATTGAACTGCAGTTCCTGTGTGGCTACAATGGCTGAGAGATTCTGAGAGCACTGGTCCCAAAATAATTTTTCCAGGCTTCTTTTTGGAAGACGAGTGGATAAAAGAATTATAATAAAAGAATTATTTTGAGGAGTTTCCCCCCCTCTTCTGCCAAACCAAGAGCCCTTTTTTCCAAGCCCTTCTTTCATTCCCAGGGAATCTAAGGATCCTGGCTCTGACACATTCCTGAAAATGCTTATTTATTCTTTTTTCACCCAGGAACTTAAAATATTTTTAGTACAGAAAGAAGGCAGCAATCAAGTTATGCACAAGACAGATATGCATTTCTTAAGCCCCATTTCTTCTCTCTTCCCTAAATCCAACCCATGGAGCCTTTTATGGTTCACCTTGGCGTTCTGTGCCCATTCTACTTCCTTTCTTGCTCTAGACCTCAGCCGTTTCCTCCCTGAAGATCGCTGGGTGATGTCCTCATCCTTCACAGGTTGCTTATCTGCTTCTAACTTCTGAAAATAAGAAAATGAGGAAACCAAAGGAAGAAAGATATTCATGAAACAGACTTAGATTCCCAGATATTGTAAGTACCACCAATTAGTTCTGCTGAGCTATTCCCTTGGTGCTGTTCACACACAATGATGTTTATCACACTATGCTCTTAAAGAGCTACTATTCCAGTGTGACTCCTCTAGCAGCCTCCTGTTGCATGCTGGGATTGGCAGTTTTAAGGAGCTGAACTTCTCTGCCTGAGAATTCTAAATACCCCTCCTTAAAACTGCCAATCCCAGCATGCAACAGGAGGCTGCTAGAGGAGTCACACTGGAATAGTAGCTCTTTAAGAACATAGTGTGATAAACATCCATGAGAGCATTTTATATGTACTGATCCAAAAAGAAATAGATATCATGTTTTGAGCTGTTTACAAAAGCCATGTCCTGGGCAATCTGGTTAAGATGCTCAGGATAAAACTGATCATGTTACTCACTTTTTCTCCATCTTCAGCCATAGCTAGTGTAGCAGAGAGAGAGGTCCCCTTCAGCTTCTCTTCTTCCATGCTCTCTTTGTCTTCATCCATCATGAACTGAAGCTTCTGAATGGAAAAACAATGTTAAAAAACAACCCAGGTACTTTGCCTTAAGTGCAGTTACTTGTAGGAAGGGAATCCTCTTGCTTTTGGTAGACCATCAGTCGACCAACAAATTGGAGTCATAGGTCTTAGTCTCACAACAGCCCTGTGAAGTAGCTTTGGCCATGTAACCATTACTTATTCAAAGCCATCCACTTAGGCTGGTCTCCATTTTGCTATATGCTTCCTGTACCATTCTAGCCCCCAATGAACAAGACCATCTCCTCTTGGCTGAGATACAGCTGGGGAGGATGAGCAATGGTGAGGACTTATCTTCACTCTGAAGAGCTTGTTGGAAATACAATCTCCATGTGTTCAGAGGCAAGTATATATGCTGGTGTGCCTTGGTTGAACAAGGGTGCTTGTTGTTGCTAACTGCCCTCAAGTTGATCTCTATTCATGGTGACGCTATGGATGAGACACCTGCAAACTCCCTTATCCTCCACTGCTTTGTTCGAGTCCTGCAGATTCAGGCCCTCTAATAATCTGGCATGTGGTCTTCCTCTCTTTCTACTACATTCAACCCTTCCTAGCATTATTGTCTTTTCTAACAAGCCATGCCTTCTCATTATGTGGCCAAAGTATGGCAATCTCAGTTCAGTCATCTTGGCTTGCAGGAAGTGTTCAGGCTTGATCTGTTCTAGGACCAAAGGATGCTTTGTTGTTTATTGTCAACTGCCTTCCCGGTGACTTCAACCCATAGTGACCTTACATACGAGAAACCTCCAAGTCATCCTATCCTCAACCATCTTACTCAGCTCTGTGGACTCATGGTCTTGGCTTTTCTGACTGAGTCCATCCATCTGGAATATGGCCTTCCTCTTTTCCTATTGCCCTTTACTTTCCCAAGCTGAGCATTACAGTGGTACCCCGGGTTACGAATGTAATTCGTTCCGCGGCGCCGTTCGTAACCCGAAAGATTTCGCTAGCCGAAAAAGCCATAGCCGCTAGCGCTGAAAGCCGCGATTTCGTGCGAAAAAGCGCCGAAAAGCACCAAAATTTTTTTCGTAAGCCGGAAAAAAAAACGTAACCCGAAACAGTTTTTTCCTATTTATTTTTTTCGTATCCCGGAAATTTCGTAACGCGGTGATTTCGTATCCCGGGGTACCACTGTATAGTCTTCTCTAGTGAGTCCTTTCTTCTCATGATATGGCCAAAATACAACAACCTCAGTTTTATTGTCTTTTTTTCTAGGGAGAGTTCAGGCTTGATCCATCCATCAGTCTTTTTTTTAGCAGTCCACGGGATTCTCAGCTTTCTCCTCCAGCCCATCTCAAATGAGCTGATCATTTTCCTATCAGGTTTCTTCTCTGCCCAGTTTTCACAACCATACAGAGAAATGGGCAATGTGATCACATGGACTTTGTCATTGTTAACCACCTTTCAGTCAATCTCAACTCATGATGACCCTATATAAGAGACTTCTTCAAGACTCCCTGTCCTCCACTGTGCTGCTTAGATCCTGCAGATTCATACCCATAACATCCTTAATAGTCCATCCATCTAGCATGCAGCCTTCCTCTTTTTCTATTTCCATCCACCTTTCCTAGCATTATTGTCTTTTCCAGTGAGTCATGGCCTCTCATGGTGTGGCCAAAGTATGACAACCTCAATTTAATCATTTTGGCCTCCAAGGGTATTTCTGGCCTGATCTGCTCAGGAACCCATTTGCTTGTCTTTTTGGCTGTCCATGGAATCCTCAGCATTCTTCTCCAGCACCACCTCTCAAATGAATTGACTTTCTTCCTATCTGCCTTATTTAGTGGTGTCAATAGGGGAGTGCAGGGGGTACGGATGGCACTGAGTGCTATCCAGTGGGGTGGTACACTTAATGTGTCTGAACGGCTAGTGAGAAAGGGTGTCACATTTGGTGTGGCTGCAGCGATGCCAAGGCCCAAATGGATCTCTAGGGGCCTGGCGCTACCCTCTCCAGCGGTGGTGGCTGCTGGTGGGTGCAGTCCCTATTGTTTGGGCTTCAGTATGGTAGCAGCCACGCTGGAGCCCAAATGAACCTCTAAGGCCCTGGCATTGCATGCTCCAGTGACAATAACTACGAGAGGGTGCAGTCCCTTCCATTTTGACTTCAGTATGGTTGCAGCCACATCAGAGCCCAAGCCGACCTCCAGGGCCCTGGCACTGTCCCCTCCAGTGGCAGTGGCTGCTGGAGGGTGCAGTCCCTTCCTCTTGGGCTTTGGTGGGGTTGCAGCTATGCCAGAGCCCTAACAGACCTCCGGGGGTCGAGGCAGTCTGCCCCTTCTTCACTGGGTGAAACGAACCCCTGGTACACCACTGGCGTTCTCAGCTGTCCAACCCTCGCATCCATAGTCTCAATCAGGGAGCTGATGATTCTGAGTCTGCAGGTAGTGAGCAGAGCAGTGGAAGATGGTGGTGGTAGTGTAGGAGGGTTGTTCGAATCATGGATTCATAGAATTGGAAGGGGCCATGGAGTCCAACCCACCCCTGCCATGCAGGAACACAGAATCAAAGCACCCCAATTCAAGGGTCCTGGCCTCCACCCAGCCACCCCAACACTCTTCATACTTGCCTGTTAGCTTAGCCTAAGTGATGATGCCAAGGACTGGGAGGCCAAGGGGTGGGTGGGAGCAGGAGGATGGTGCTATGATGGGGGGGGGCTCCCTCTATGCAAGCAACAGCTGCTTCTCCAACCCACGTGGTGGTGATGATGATGATGGTGATGATGGCCTCCTCTTCCTCCTGCCCCCCTCCCTGCCACGTCCCCCTTCTTGCAAAATGGGGTGTGTGTGTCAGTGGGGAGAAGGGGGGCAGTAATTCCAGGAAGGAAGTGGAGCAAGGGAGGGGCTGCTTCCTGCCACCCAGGCTGGCTCCCCCCTTGGTTCTGGCCCTCCCCACTCACCCTCTGGGCCTCTGGGAAAAGTGAAAGGTGCAAAGGCTGCTCTTGCTGGTACTGCTGCTGCTTCTGGGGAGCAGCAGAGAGCAAGGCTGGGGACAGGGTGGCAGATAGGACCCAGGGGGAAGCCCCGACCGCCCCCTTGGCACGCGCCCGGCCGCCCTGCCTCCGCTTCTGCGCCTCAGTCTCTGTTCTGCCCAACTGCTGAATGCGAGATGGCTGAGGGAGGGGCGGGACCACACTCCCCCTCTCTCTCCGGATTGGCTCCCCTCGCTTCCCTTCCTCCCCTGCCATTGGCGAAGAGGATGGATGTGACAGGAGAGTGGCAGCTGCAGCAGCCGTACGCGGGCCTCCCTGGAGGAAGCGGGGCGGGACTTTGGAGTCCTCTCGCCTTCCTTCCCTCAGGGTGACCAGTCCTCATTTTCCCGGACGCGTCCTACATTTCCCTAGAATGTCTTCCCCCCCAATTTTGAGGACTAAGAAGCATGAATTTGATATTTATATCAGTGTTTCCAGTTTTTATTGAGAGGGTTGTGTCCTACATTTCTCTTGAAGGTCCTCCATTCCCAGCATGATTTAATGAAACCATAATTTATGTTTATCAAGTTGTTTGATCCATGTCCTACATTTTTTCTTGAAGGTCCTCCATTTTCAAGCATGGAGAAATAACCCAGTTTGGCAGCGCTTTAACTCTTTGTCTGGCTCAAGGCTATGGAATTCTGGGATTTCTAAGCTACGGCTTATTTTATGAGTGCGTTATTTTTGGGGAAACACAACAAACCCCAACTCCAGGTTATTTAACCGGGTCATTTCTCCCGTGTGAACGCAGCCATAGTTCCCTAGAACACGTGTTTCCTTTTACATCCTTCATTACATGCTGCTAAGTTTTACCCTTGACTTATCCATGGGCCATATCAAAATCCATCATTTTGGACCCCAAAACCTGCCCTCGACTTGTACATGAGGTCGACCTATCGTTGAGTATATACAGTATATATATATATATATATATATATGAGACGAAGATGAACTTGGTGCACAAATGGCAGTCTCGCTTCATATGGTAACCATACAGGGCAAGGCTAAGGGATTTCAAACACAGGCATCAAAATAAGGCAGCTGCGAAGCCCTGGGGTTGCCAAGAGACCATGCTTTGGGACAGCCTTCTGCAACCTGGTGCTTTCCTGATGCAATATCCTCCCACCCAGCAGTCAGATCATAGGATTTGTAGCCCTTGCACATCTCAAAAGCTCCAGGTCCGGGGCAGCAATGGCAGGGCTATTTCAACTATTAAAAAATTACAGTGTATTGATAAAGTGCAGGGGCTGAACATAAAGTATGTCCATAGTGTTCTGAGTGTTGGGCTATGACTCTGGAGACCGGGTTTGATTCCCAACTCAGCCATAAAACCCACTGGGTGACCCTGGGCAAGGCACACACTCTCAGCCTCAGGGGAAGGTAATGGCAAACCTCCTCTGAACAAATCTTGACAAGAAAACCCCATGATAGGTTTACTTTAGGGTCGCCATGAGTCAGAAATGACTTGAAGGCACACAACAAGAGGGCACCAGTCAACCAAATGCCCCGTTTCCCCAAAAATAACGTACCCATAAAATAATGGAATTATGCATTAATTGGTGTTGTAATTTCTTCATCATCTCTGTGTCCTCCTCTACTGAACAATTCATTTGGGTGTGATACAGGGTTGGAAGTGAGCTGTGGAAACTACGCTTTATAGTCTCTAGATAAACCAAAAAAACCATGTGGCAGCCATCTTTCGGTCCACCAAAATAAGGTTCCATGCTCCATGTTCCTCTTCAGTCACAACAAGACTGGATGCCCTATTTTTGCTACTCAATGATCACGGTGGTGAAAGGATATAGAGGGTTGTCTTTAATCTCCTTTGGCAAGATATTTTTATTCTTTTCCATCAGTAACCATTTCTTAAGGCAATGGAGATGTTTATCTCTTTCCTCTCACCCAGTAAAGATATTAAAGAAGAGTCGCCAAACCTGACAAGCTGCTTATTCCAAAGATACATCTAAGTTAAATTACTCTGGTTATAGTATTCTCCCTTGCCTGCCTACTCTGTATTAAATCTTTATACCTTCTTACTGGGTTTGGCAATGTTTGTTTTCCTTTTTTATCCCGATCCATGGTGTTTCCAGCAGTATTTGGAAGGGAAGTAGGCAGAAGGACTGCCAAGTGTTCCTGTCTGAGAGATCTTAATGACTGGGAAATTTTTTCTCTATCACATAAAGCTGCAGCTTTATTTTTTCTTGCTATGCAGCTGCTAAAAGACAAGAGACTTTAAGAAAGTTGATGGCAACTTCCAGATTCTGTCCTGCAGAAGTCTGGAATTTTGAAATGATGATGCGGGAATGGTTGAATCGTTTCACAGCCGATACATATCATCAGTGGTGTAAGTAGCTAGGTAATTTTGAACTCTGGACTTAAGGCCGTAGAAGACTTTTAAATGCCCATGTGCATTATATAGGTTGTGAAGCATGAAACTAAAATTCCTCTGCTAAACTGATTTTAAAAAGAAAAAGAAATACTCTGAGCATATGTAGTTTCACATTTTAAGCTCACTTAAAATTGTCGTTCCAGCATAACAAGACTAAAATGGAGTCTCTTTTTGTTTTCCCAATGCAAAAGACATTTATTTGGGAACAAATTCCAGCTTTTAGGAGGAAAGGATAATATAAATGATGTAAAATTAACAGAACGTGCCTCTGTAACTATGTGAGTACCAGTATGGTGTAGTGGTTTCAGTGTTGTGACTAGGAATATGGGAGACCAGGTTCTGAATCCCTACTTGGCTATGGAAACTGTCTGGGTAACTTTGAGCAAGACACACTTTCTCAGCACAGAGAATGGAAATCCCCTTCTGAACAAATCTTGCAAAAAACAAAAGCCTTGTTTAATCTTGCAACAACAACAACTACAACAACAAAAACCCCTTAGCTCAATTAAGATCACCATAAGCCAGAAATGACATACAGTACATGGTTTTTGTTCTTTCCCTCTATGTAGGAAGGAACTGGCAAAATCACCTCTGAGCATTTCTTGCCTAAAAAAAACCCTATGAAATCATGGGGTCATCATAAATCAACGGGCAACTTGAAGGCCTATAGGCCCCATACTTACATACATACATACACCTCACAACAAATATGTATGTACTCCTGACTATCCTAACTACATTTTTAAAGGGGGAAAAAGAGTAACAAGCCTGCAAAATGAGGGCTCTCCCTCCCAAATAAAAATGCTGCCCCTTGAAATTTTCCTTCCGTCCCCCAAATTTTTAGCATGACAGTCAGTAACTTAAAACATCAGTTGCTTATTTAAAGATCTAGTCTGGGCAGCCAAAGAAAAGGGGCAAGCAAAGTTACCAAAGGAAGTGGACACAGCAAATATGAGCTCCAGGTATAAACAATTTTCAGTGTCTTGCTTTCTTCAATGCTAGAAATATAGGGAAATTTAGGGGGAAATGAAGAAAAAATAATTGGAGGCCAGAATTACTATTGGGGAAGCAGAGCCCTAAATTTGCCCACCTTTGCGCTTAACGGCTGCAGACCTGTGAGGTAGATTTTGAGAAGGAAGAAGAGTGACTGACCCATGGTCACCTATTAACTTTCATGCTTGGAAACCTGAAGGCCTCCCCAGTCTAACACTCCAGCCCTAAGTCACACATTCCTCAGCAATTTGTTAGCTTTCATTTCTTGTAGCCAAGGAGGAGCCCTTGTAGTGCAAACAGCTTTTATCTGAGTTAGTCCTGCACACAACCCTCATCTGATTGATTAGGTTGTTACGCATCCCAGAAAGACAGATTTATTTTTTTTACAGCTGATCAATTTGGTCAAGTTATAAAAGTATCCAAGGTGAAAATTAGATGGAGTTTTTTTGTGAGTTTTTAGGGCTATGTGGGTGGCCATGTTCTAGCATAGTTTCTTCCTGATGTTTCGCCAGCATCTGTGGCTGGCATCTTCAGAGAAGGATGGAGTTTGTTTTGTTTATTTAGCAACAGCATATCCCTATGCCATTTATCAGTGCACTTAAGCATTCCCTCAGCGGTTTACAAAGTGTAAGCTAATTTGATCTTTGGAAAAGCGGGCTAGAAATAAACAGTATTATTATTATTATTATTATTATTATTAATTGCCCCCAACAATGTGGGTACTCATTTTAGCAACCTCAGAAGGATGCAAACCTGAGTCGAGCTTGAGCCCCTGGCTGGTATTGCAATCTTATGGTTTGTGAATGAATGGCTGCAGGACAGGCATTTAACCACTGTGCCACCAGAGATCTTAGATTTAGCAGTGTGCTGTACCAAATACTGAACTATGGGTTCAGTCCAATTACTAGTCCCAAAGAGAGTAGACCCATTGAGTCAAGGTGACTTACAGCATTGGTGAGTTACTGTGAAGCAATTAAATCAAACAGCTTATTCTGGTTGGGACTAACAGTTGGATTTAGGCCAATCAATACAGTTCAATACATATGTGTTTAGAATTTGCACTGAGTTAAATGGGATTACTGTCAGATAAGTGAAAATAAGATTGCATCCCGAGTGATGCTAATAGATCTAGTTTGTTGACTTAAAATAGTTCAGAGGACAGGAAGGGAAAGTGTTCATCTTCAGGCTAAATTTAAGATGGAACTTGTGGTTCTGAAGCAGTGCCCCTTAATCTGAAATACAAAGACTGGACTGTGGTTAACCCGTGGTGAGAAAATGCATAGGCTCAATGGCATTACACTTCCAGAAAAAGCTAAATTCAGGGGCCATCCTAATTTTTAGCAATTTAATTTTTTTTGCCAGTTTAGAGTTTGGCTCTGGCTGTTGACAGGGCTTAATCTGATGAATGAAATTGTCATGAGAACAGATTGGTGTAGGTAAACGGTGGCTAAAAGCCAGTCTGATGTAGTGCATGCATAACAACAGTGAGGAATGCTGGGAGCTGCAGTCCAAGAGCATCTGGAGAGCTGCATAATTCTCATCTCTGCTGTAGCAAGTGGCCTTTCCCATTCTTCAGTTGCAGAGAAGATAAATGGCTTAGTATATGTTTAATAAAAAACTGTAATTGGAACAAATGTTTTAATTTCTCCTTTTGCTGCTGTTAATAGTAACAGTAGCATAATAAGAAATGTTAACAGATGCATCTCATAGGTACATTTTGCTTGGGATTTCTGCAGTAAGAATACTTTTGTTTCAATGTAACAGCAGCTGACATCTGTCTCTCATTTTAAAAAAATATCTCAACACCAGTTCCTTTCCTTTTTTTAGTCTCTGTCATCCTAAGAAATCCAATTTTCACTGAGTATCTCCTATCTATCCCTTGATCTTGCCTCAGGTTTTCCCTCTGGCTGAATTAACTCTCTGTTGCTGTGCCAGTCCTGCCGCCCAGTTCAAAGTTTCACTGCCATTCAGGAAGCATCTGGGAGATTTCTTCGCTCGGTGGATTGTCTCATGTTGGTTCCGGTTGGAGTTCTGGCTGAAGCCCTTCCCACACAGCCTACACTTGTAGGGCCTCTCTCCTGTGTGGATTCGCTGGTGTTCAATGAGGACAGAGCTGCGTGTGAAACTCTTGCCACATTTTACACAAGTGTAGGGCTTCTCTCCTGTGTGGGTGATATGGTGCCGGATGAAATCTGTGCTCCGCGCAAAGCATTTGCCACACTGAGGGCACCTATAGGGCTTTTCAGGCAAGTAACTTCTCTGGTGCTTCATAACCACCTTTGAGTTCCATGAAGGGCTTTCCTTAGGATGCTGAGAAACCTTTCCAGATCCTAGCTTATGCCCCAACCCTTCTTCTGTTCTCATCATGCTTGTAGGGCCAAGGCTCTTGTCTTCTGTCCTTTGCCGACTTTGCCCCCACTGCACCAGCTTGCTCACCTTCCCCTTGGCATGAATCCTCTCATGCTGGTTACGGTTGGAGCTCTGGCTAAACCCTTGCCCACAATGGCTGCATATATATGGTTTTTCGCCAGTATGGATTCTCTGGTGCTCAAGGAGGATTGAACTCCGACTGAAGCTCTTCCCACAGTCCAGACACTTGTATGGCCTTTCGCCAGTGTGAGTCCTCTGGTGCCTCAAGAGATCGGTGCTCCGGCGGTAAATTTTCCCACAGTCAGCGCACTTATAGGATTTTGTTTGGCTGCATGGGGACTCCTTAGGGTCCATGAATTTCTCTTTACAAGAGGACGCCTGTTCTTTTGCAGAGCTTCTTTGCTGGATCCCGCCAGGGCAACCCCTTTGGGGGTTACATAAGGATGTCCTGTGCAGTTCTAACCCATCTTCTAGATTTTCCACTTTGCTCTTGCTTTCTGCTGCCAGAGACAGAATCCAGGCAGGATTTGTCCCATCTGTTAGGATCAACAACAACAAATGTATTTTAGTAACCAAAGAGTCTGAGCAGCTGAGAAATATCCCAATCCTCACTCCTCCAAAGCACAGAAGGTAGCTAGAGAAGGGGCACATCCTACATTTCCGCAATTTATGGATTCCCTTGCTGCATTTGGGTCTGACTTTGGCTACATCCACACTACAGAAATAATCCAGGTAGATATCACTTTAGCTGCCATGACTCCATGCTATGGAACTCTGGGAACTGTAGTTTTATGAGACGTTTAGCCTTCTTTGTCAGAGAGCTCTGGTGCCACAACAAACTACAAGTCCTAGGATTCAGTTAAAGTGGTGTCAACCTGGATGTTTTCTACAGTGCAGATGCAGCCTTGCTCAACTGTGTGAAAGTCATATTAAGATGTCCAAGACCAGGAATCTCTCCGGCACAGTTGTCGCTTGCATGTGTTGCACTACAATTCCCATCAACACTAGCCAGAGTGCCGATTGCGGATGATGGGAGTTGCAGGCTAACAAAGAACCAGTTTGGGGATAAAGAACGGAAACCACACATGGGCAGTTACTCCTTTGTTCAAAAGGCGGAAGCGGCAGGTATACGGAAAAACATGATTGAGTATGTTTAGCCTAGGGAAAAGAAGATGGAGAGGTGATAGGAGAGCTATTTCCAAATACCTGGAGGATGGTCATGTGGAAAGAGATGGAGCAAGATCTTCCTTGACTCTGATTGTTGGCTAATGGGCGAATTGTAATTTTTAGAGAACTAATAGGAATTCTTGGTAAATTCAGTGTTAGTATTTTATTGTTGTATTGATTGTAAATTGTACTAAATGTCTTTTAAGGTTGCAATTCTGGAGAGATGAAAGGTATAAATAAACTATATTACTGTATTATTATTATTATTATTATTATTATTAAGATCACTTTCTGCTCTCCACAGGCGAGGATCTGAGCCAACGGACTCCAATCACAAAGAGAGTCTGGCTTAATATTAGGATGGACATCCTGAGCCTAATTGCTATTCAGCCAGGGCACCTAAAGCGCTCTCAAACTGGGTTATTTCGTCAGTGTGTTTTTGGACCAAAGTCTCACCAAACTACAGTTCCCAGGATGCCCTCGCATTGAGCCAGGGCAGTCCAAGCGGTCTGAAAGTGGGTTATTCCTGCAGTGTGGAGGCAGCCCTGCAATCCCTCCATTCCATGCCCTTACCTCGGGTGAGGACCAGGGACCTTCCAGCTGGGATGACGAAGGGCAGCAGGAGGCAGACGGAGCTCTGGGCCTGGTCTCCCAGAGAAGAGAAGCCGGGGAGAGAAGGAGGAGCAGCCATGGCGAAGCCTGGAGGGACTTCTTCCTTGGAGGCAAAGGAGATCCCCATCCAAGAAGAAGAGAGAGACGCAACGCGGGGAACGGCGGGAAAGGAGGCCTGGCGCCGCACTGCATCCTGGGAGATGTAGTTTTTTCCCCAATGAGGCGAATGGCAACAAAGAATAGTGAACTGGGCCTCATCCACACTAGAAATAGCCCGTTTTGGCACCGCTTTAACTCTTTTTTTTCTGGCTCAAGGCTATGGAATTCTGGGACCTGGAGTTTGTTACGACGCCCATGCTTCTTAGCCATTGTTCAGAATGGAGGACCTTCAAGAAAAACGGAGGGCATGAGTGAATAAAAGCTGAAAACACACCCATAAATGTTAAATTCATGCTTGTTCATGCTCAGAATGGAGGACCTTCCAGAAAAATGGAGGGCATGGCCAAATAAAATGTAAAGAATTAAAATGTAATTTAAAAAACAACAACAGGCCTGTCTCCTCTCACTCACAGCATCTCTTCAGCATTTCAAAGGGATGCAGATGGATGTCAAAACCCATTTCTGCCAAAAGGCAGATTTATCTGCTTTACTTTGAGTTATCTGCTTTGATCATTCAGGCCTGGCCTGGAATCCTGTGCCCAGTTCTGGGCCCCACAATTCAAAAAGGATGTTGAGAAGCTGGAGTGTGTCCAGAGAAGGGCGACCAAAATGAAACCATTCCTTATGAGGAGAGACTTAGGGAACTGAAGAGAAGGTTAAGAGGTGATAATGATAGCCTTGTTTAAGTATCTGAAGGGACGTCATGTTGATGGATGGAGCAAGCTTGTTTTCTGCTG
Organism: Sceloporus undulatus; assembly: GCF_019175285.1. NCBI lineage: Eukaryota > Metazoa > Chordata > Lepidosauria > Squamata > Phrynosomatidae > Sceloporus > Sceloporus undulatus. Next base: position 109,064,018 of record NC_056527.1, read on the forward strand.
CCCCAGAGAATAGGACCAGGAACAATAGATGCAAGCTACAGGAAAAAAGATTCCAACTCAACATTAGGAGGAACGTCCTGACAGTAAAAGCGAATAGACAAAGAATACACTTCCTCAGAGAATGGTGGAGTCTCTTTCTTTGGAGGTCTTCAAACAGAGGCTGGATGGCCATCTGTCAGGAACGCTTTGATTGAGAGTTCCTGCATGGCAGAGGAGGGTTGGACTGGGTGGCCCTTGGGGTCTCTTCCAACTCTTTGGTTCTATGATTATGGGATCAGTGGTGTCACCTCACCCTTAGGGTGTAATTTGGTGCAATCTGTACTCTTCACACCCTCCCAATGACGCCCTTGCAATGATCGGGAAGAATAGAGGAAGAGACAAAAAATGACGAGTGGATGAAGGAAGAAGCAAGGAGTACAATTGTTGTTATTGTGTGCCTCCAAGTCATTTTTAAGTTATGGCGACCCGATGGTGAAGCTATCATTGGGTTTTCCTGGGAAGTTTCTTCAGAGAGGGGTTTGACAATGCCGTCTTCTGAGGCTGAGAGAGTGTGACTTGCCCAGTGGGTTTTTATGCTCAAACAGGGATTTGAACCCTGGTCTCCAGAATATTGAGAACCAGTGTGGCCTTAGTGGTTTGAGCGCTGGACTACAACTCCGGAGACCAGGATTCAATTCCTGCTTGGCTATGAAACCCACTGGGTGACTTTGCACAAGTCACATTCTCTCAGCCTCAGGGGAAGGCATTGGCAAACCTCCTCTGAACAAATCTTGCCAAGAAAAACCCATGAGGGTCACCATAAGTTGGAAATGATTTGAAGGCATACAACAGTATATGTATTAAATTAATCCTCAGATTCCGGCTGTTCTGCACTGCCTTGTGATTAACCTTAAGGGGAATATTTACTTTTGAGGGGGACAATATTTTCAGTGCTTTTACATTTGGTGGATCTTCATTGAAATTCTTAGATAGGAGAGAATGAGGGAAAGTTTGACATAGTAATACTTCTTGTTGTTGTTGTTGTTGTTGTTGTGTGTCTTAAAGTTGTTTCCAACTTATGGCAACTCTAAGGCGAACCTATCATGGGGTTTACCTGGCAAGATTTGTTCAGAGGAGGTTTGCTGTTGCCTTCCCCTGAGGCTGAGAGAGTGTGACCTGTCCAAGGTCACCCAGTGGGTTTCATTGCTGAGCTGGGAATTGAACCCTGGTCTCCAGAGATGAAGCCCAACACTCAAACCATTACACTACAGGGATCTTAGGTTCCCCTTGTGTATAGAGTCAGTGCTTGGAACTATTACTTTTGGAATGCAATTCCCAGAATCCCCATCCAGCATGATCCCCTATAATTCTGGCCATGAGTTCTGGTAGTTGTAGTCCAATGGTATTCAACCTTCCTAATGCCGTGACCTTTTAATACAGTTCCTCATGTTGTGGTGATCCTCAAACATAAAAATATTAATATAATAATATAAAATATGTGTTTTCTGATGGTCTTAGGCGACCCCTGTGAAAGGGTCGTTCTACCCCCAAAGGGGTCGCGACTCACAACCCACAGGTTGAGAACCTTTGTTGTAGTCCAAAAAAGTGACTTTCCCCATTGCAGTCTCTGTGAATCTGAAACAACAGGATGATTAATTTCTATATTTTTAAATATATATATAAAACTTAATAAATCAATCAAACAATAAGATTGAGTTAGACCGAGCATTTGGATGTATATGTAGTTGTATGTATATTGTTTGTATATTGGTAGTGTTTGTTTTCTTGTGGATGTTGTGTTTAGTTGTATGTGTTTTGTATTTTATATAATAAAATTTAATTTAAAAAGAAAAAAAGAAACTACAGGATGATAAGATTCTCTGAACATGGGGTTTTCCTCCTTTCCCCATGGAGAATGCTATAAAGGTCTGCTTTGGGGGCAGGTTTTAATTCCTACAAAACTGGGCTGCATCTACACTGGAGAAATAATCCAGTTTGGCACCGCATTAACTCTTTCTGGCTCAAGGCTATGGAATTCTGGGAGTTGGAGTTTGTTGTGGGCCCACTGGACCCCCACAACAAACTCCCTCCCCGAGTATCATAGTCTTGAGCCAGGGGAGTTAAAGCGGTGCCAAACCGGGTTATTTCTCCAGTGTGGATGCAAATATCTTTCAGGAATCGCCCATATAGTGAAAGGGCCTCTTTCTGAAAGCAAGAATTCAAGGCTGTTGCGGCTCCTTTAAATCCCTGGTTTCGGGTTTTCCCCTCAAATGGCGGCGCCCTAAACGGCGCCACCGAGAATCTGCCCTCAACCAAAATGGCGACCGCCCACTATGCCTTCCTTGTTTTCTTCTCGCTTTCTCTCCCCCCGCCCTCTTTTTTCCTTGAGCAAAAATGGCAGCTTCGCCGACTTCACCGGCGCTTATGCCCTTAGCAAAGATGGCAGCCAGTCAACTTTTCTTCCACCTAAACAGAGGCTGCATCAGCACTTCAGAAATAATAATGCGGTTTAACACCGCTTTAATTATCATGGCTCGATGCTGTGGAATTTTGGGAATTGTAGTTTGTTGTGGCATCAGAGCAGAGCTCTTCCATCTTTCCTCCTTTAATCTCTTTTATATATTTCTTCTGTGATTTACTTCCATCGTCTGCATTTGCATTGCAGAATTAATGCAGTTTTATATTGCTTTAACTATCATGGCTCCATCCTATGGAATCCTGGGATTTGTAGGGGTTTTTTTGTTGCCCCAGAGGTCTCTGAAAGAGAATGCTAAATATCTCACTAAACTTCAAATCCCACAATACCATTGTATTGAGCCATGGCAGTTAAAGGGGTATCAAACTGCACTAATTCTGCAGTGTAGATTTAGCCAACGTCAGATGATGGAAGTAATACACAGAAGGGCTATATAAAAGATATGAAAGCAGGAAAGATTAGTTCATGGAAGAACCCTATGAAGATGACCCTCCAGTTTTAGAAAGTGAAGGGAAGCTGCTTTCAGAGTACATGGGAGACATAAATCACCAGGAGCTTCACGCAACAGAAAATAAAGTAATTCGAAATGTACCAGAGAAGAGTTCTATGGATATTGTGTCAAATGACAAATAAATGGGTCCCACAGCCAGTGTGATGTAGTGGTTTGAGCGCTGAACAAGGACACTGGGAGACCAGGGTTCAAATCCCTGCTCAGCCAAAGAAACCTACAAGGCAATTCACGCTCTCTCAGGAGTTTATCAAATGGGACGGGAAGCTCTCAATTTCGAAAGAGAAGATAGCGAGGTCAATTCGAAAATTCACGTAATTATGTGATTACTTATCACACCTTAAATTGGCTGTAATGGCCTCCCCGAACGTGACCCAGATTCTGTGCAAAGTAACCCATAACATTGGTGGGTTCTTAATTGCGAATTGGCACCCTTGCGCATGCTCAGTGCGACTCCAGATGACTGGAGCATATCATATTTAGGCAAGTGAGAGAGAGGAACCAAGGAACCCCACAATTTACAAAAGAGGTTTTCCATAGTGAGTGGGAAGAATGGTTGAAAGAACATGCTCTATTCACATTAAAACGAGCATATATTCACTCTTGTCATGTTAAAACGTGAATATAATGGTTATCCAATAGCTCCCGGTCCATGCCTCCCAATTAGCAGGCAGCAGCCCCTCCTTAGCAATGCTGAAGGACAAGCGGAAGCAAAATTAAAGTGGAATTGCAGCATGGCTTCATGGGAACCCCCCCCTTTCAGATGGGGGGGGAACCAGGACCAAAGGAGACATGCACATCACACCAAACAACAGCACACTGAGTGCGAAGTTGCCTAGGAACAGGGTTTGTGACGTCGCTAGTTCACCGAATTTACTTAACTGTGGATTAATGCATAACTGTGTTCGGCATGCATTCAGACTGCCAGAGATCGCATGTGGTAACCCTTCGCGCAATAAACATGAATACACATGATTGCATTCAGGATGACACTGGATTATACTCCCAATTTCAGTCGTGTGATATCCTCCTCAGTCTCAGAGGAAGACAAAGGCTTCCTGAACAAACTTTGCCAAGAAAACCTCTGATAAGTTTGTTTTTCAGTTGCCATAAGTCACAAATGACTTGAAGCCACACAATGTCAAGAGCAAATAAAGCCTGAACTCTCCCTGGAAGCCAAAATGAATAAACTGAGGCTGTCTCACTTTGGTCATTTCATAGAATCATAGAGTTCGAAGAGACCGCAAGGGCCATCCAGTCTAAACCCTGCCATGCAGGAACTCTCAATCAAAGCATCCCCGACAGATGGCCATCCAGCCTCTGCTTAAAGACCTCCAAGGAAGGAGACTCCACTATAATCTCTGAGGGAGTGTGTTCCACTGTCGAACAGCCCTTACTTTCTGGAAGTTCCTCCTAATGTTGAGCTGGAATCTAAAGTTATGCACAAGACAGATATGCATTTCCTCTGCCTTCTCCAATCCAGGAGTCTTTTATGGTTCACCTTGGCATTCTGTGCCCATTCTACTTCCTTTCTTGCTCTAGACCTCAGCCGTTTCCTCCCTGAAGATTGCTGGGTGATGCCCTCATTCTTCACAAGTTGCTTACCTGCTTCTGAAAATAAGAAAATGAGGAAACTAAAGACGGAAGATATTAATTAGAAAACATGACTCACTAGAAATGACAATAATGCCTGGTAAGGTAGAGTGTAAAAATGTATCATTAAATGGGCAAGTTAGGGAGAGCCAGTTTGACATCGTGGTTTGAGTGTTGAAATGTGACTCTGGAGACTAGGGTTTGATTCCCAGCTCAGCCATTAAATCCACTGGGTGACCTTGGGCAAGGCACACTCTCTCAGCCTCAGAGGATGGCAATGGCAAACCCCCTCTGAAGAAACCTGCCAAGAAAACCACAACAGATTCGCCTCAGGGTTGCCATAAGTTGGAAATGACTTGAAGGCACAACAAAGCCAAGTTAGGATTGTCTATTTGGTGCCACAACAAACTACACTTCACAGAATTCCATAGCACTGAGCCATGGCAGTTTAAGGCTGCATCCGCACTGGAGAAATAAACCAGTTTGACACTGCTTGAGCTGCCACGGCTCCATGCCGTGGAATTCTGGGGATGGTAGTTTATTGTTGTGTGACACAATAAACTACCATCCCCAGAATTCCACAGTATGGAGCTCTGCTAGTTCAACTGGTGTCAAACCAGGTTATTTCTCCAGTGTGGATGAAGCTTAAGTGGCGTCAAAACACAATGCAGAAATAATCTGGTTTGACACTGCTTTAACTGCCATGGCTCAGTGCTATGAAATTCTGGAAACTGTAGCTTGTTGTGGCAAAAGAGCTCATGTAGAATTGAGCCATGGCAGCTAGAGCAGTGTCAAACTGGGTTATTTCTACAGTGCGGCAGAAGGAGCCATCTCATGGGGGGGTCGAAGGCTGCATCCGCACTGCAGAAACAATCTGGTTTGAAACTGCTTTAACCGTTGCAGCTCAATGCTGTGAGGTTCTAGGAACTGCAGTTTGTTGTGGCACCAGAGCTCTGCTCTGCAGCACTGAGGCCCAAAAACACACTCAAGAAATAATCCAGTTTGAGACCACTTTAACTGCCCGAGTGCTAGGGAATCCTGAGAATTGTAGCATATTGTGGCACCAGAGCTCTCTGACAGAGGTCAAATGTCTCACAAAACTACAGTTCCCAGAATTCCTTAGCACTGAGCCAGGGCTGTTAAAGCGGTCTCAAAGTGGGTTTATTATTTCTGCAGTGTGGATGGAACCTGAGCTGTGGCAGTTAAAACTGGTGGGTTATTTGTTCTGCTCTGGTGCCACAACAAACTAATAACCCTGTTTGGCACAGCTTTAACCCTTTTCTGGCTCAAGGCTATGGAATTCTGGGAGTTGGAGTTTGTTGTGGGGTCCAGAGCGGAGCGGGGTCCAACTCCCAGAATTCCATAGCCTTGAGCCAGAAAGCGGTTCATTACTGCAGCATGGCAGGAGCCGAAGTGAACTGGTCGGCGGTTAGCCTCAAACTGAGGGCGACAGTTGAAGTGGAGCCCTCGCTCGACCCTCGGGAAAGCAAGACGCGCGCTGATTGGTCGCGAGAGAAAGCAAGCCGCGTTCCTATTGGACGGGCTCGGTCACGAGAGGCCTCGCGGGGTTAGTCAGGGAAGGGCAGCGAGTGGAGGAGGAGGAGGAAGGAGAGGGAGCGGTGAGTTGGGAAAAGGGGGGGCACCTAACTTGGGGGGTTGTTTTTCAAATGTTAGCGTTCCCGTGTTTTATTGCGGGTCCGGAGGGGGGGGGGGTGGGGGGGGGTTATTAGTTTGTGGATGAAGCCCCCCGAGGAAGCAGGGATCGAAGGTGAGTTCTCAGGGTCCAAGGCAATGGATCTGGGTCAAGAGTCTTGGCAGAGGGATCTGAGGAAGATGGGGGAGATGGGAGCATGGTCAGAGACTTGGAGGGGGGGATGGACAGTTGTGGGGTGCTGAGGAACAAGGCAAGTGGATCTAGGTAGTCTTAGCAGAGGTGAAGGATGTGGGGAAGATAGGGGGAGGTTGGAGGGCATTCAGAGAGGGAGGTTTGGGGGGGGGGGGGTTTTTTTGGGGGGGGGGGGATGGAGACCATACTCCTGGAAGAAAACTCTGCCCCAGTTGTGGGTTGATGAGCAGAACTATTGGGTCAGGGATGAGAATAAGCCAGTGGATCTGGGTAAAGGCTCTTGGCAGAGGTAAAAGATCTGGGAAGATGGGGGGAGACATGTGGGGGAGGTTTTATGGGGGGGGGATGGAGACCATGCTACTAACAGAAAACTCTGCCCCAGTTCTGGAGCGCTGAGGAGAACCATTAAGGAGCCCCAGAGCATGGAAAGATGGCTAAGGAAGGACCACTGAGCTGTCTGTAATTTTCCTGCACCTTTGCGCTGGAATCCTTTCTGTTTGCGCTGCCTAGAGCATCAATGCGCCAGTGCAGTGTCCTGGCTTGGCCATGTAAACTCACTGGGTGGCAAGTCACGTTCTCTCAGCCTCGGAGGATGGCACTGGGAAGCCCTCTGCGAATAAACTTGCCAAGAAAGCCCCAGGATAGATTGAGCATCGGGTCACCATAATTTGGAAATAACTGGAAGGCACACAACAACAGTTTCAATAAAAGCATTGGAAGCAGAAGAATCTGGGATAGATTTCTGGGTTGCGTGTAGCTCTGGTTTATAACTCCTTCCTCCCACTCCATATGTCCAGCATGCTTAGCTTGCATTAGGACTTTAGAGGATGGAAAAGTTATCTTCTTGTACAAAATATCATCAAATCCCCCAGTCCCCATCCTGGCTCTGGGAAAGGAAGAGTTGTAGCTGAAGGGGAAGCGTAGGCAGAGAGAGGTATCAAGCAACAGGTTGGCAGGAGCTGTTTGTATAGCAAGGGGATATCCATAGCAAAATGCCTTGGGTGGGAGTCCAAGGCCAGGAAACGAGGTTTTAAAAATGATTGGAAGAGAAAGTGTTTGGATGGGAAAGATTAAAGGATTTATACTGAGAAGGAAATAGCTGTTTTGTTTTCGGTCTGTGTAGGGTGAGTCTTGATAGAGAAAGTGTGGGTTGAGACAGCCTAGTATTCATGGCCCTGACACCTACTTTCTGCCCAGCCTCTTGTTTGTTTCTACTAACTTCTGCTTGGCATGACTCACTAGTTCATGTCGTCATTGCTCTCATGTGGCATCACTCAGCCAACACTGTCCTCCTTTTCATGGCATTTTTCAGCATCTTAACAGCTGTACATTTTGAATAGCCCATAACGTATGGGTGAGGAACTTATGCCCCTTCAGATGTTGGACTCCAGTTCCCATCATCCTTGACAATTGGTTGTGTTGGCTGGAGGTGATGGGTATCGGAGTGTGGAGAAGACGTTTGTCAGGCTGATATTCACATCCCCTAAAAAAAAGTGGGTTGGATGAAGGTGGTATCTCCACTGTGATTTTTAAATATTTGTCAAGCTTTTGTTTTTGGCAGCCTGGCACACTAATTTGTGGTTTCCCATATCTTCTGATTTGATCACAGAATTTGCATGTCCCTCATCTATCTACATTTGGCAAATGACAAGTCTACTTTTGCACATTTCTCTGGACTGAGGTATCTATGGAAACAGTTCCCAGGCTCATGGTAGGAAGCTTTTCCACTGCTATCGGAACTTCTAGCCTGGCTGTTCTGGCAAGTCCCTGTGGGAGGGAGGGCAGGTTTGGATTGTCGCTAACATGCTATTTCTACATCTCTTAATGAATTACAGTATAATGACCTTCTCAAAGGGGAAAAATAATTAGCCCCTTGCTTGGCTCTGTATCTTTTTCAGTAGTATTGGAAGAATACATGCTTGAGGTGGTGAATCTTTCAAAGATAGGGGTGGCATTCACAAAACTTTGAAAAGTTACATTTTTTGGACCACAGCTCATTCAGAAGGGTAACAAGTTTAAGCCCTGTAACATGCCCTGTAGAACACGTTGTTGTTGTTTAAACTGTGGGCTTCTGAATGGAATGGGATGTATTAGATGGTTCTTAGGATTCCTTTCACTTCTACAATTCTCTGATTTTAATCTCCAGTGCTCAAGTCCCACCGAATACAGGGCAGCTTACTTTGGAATAGATGTGTGTACGATTGCATTGTAATTTTTATTTTATTTTTTAATTTTGGTTTAGTCATACATGTAAACTCCTTCCCCTGCTTTATAATCATTTATGAAATCAGGATTGAGTAGATGGAGGTGGTGGAATGTATTTTAGATGGATGCATTTTTACTCCATGGTGAACTTGTGCGGGAGACACAACTAAATCTGTGAACCACAGGGCAGTGCTCATGTAATCCTGGTATGTTCTAAAGTAGTGCTATTCAAAATATTAGTCCATGGGTTGGTGCCAGTCCACAAGCCATTGGCTGCCAGTTCCTGGTGAGTATCCAAGAAAGAAAGAAACAATTGTAGCCTATGGGCACAGATGTTGATCATTAGCAGACTGGGGGAAGAACTGCTGGTCCCCTGCATCACATTGCTTGAGAAGTACAGTACTGCTCTAAAGGTCCTTTCCAGAGGGGTTTCTCTGGTACCCAAATTGCATTTGTTTTGATCCCAGGTGAATACCATTTAATTTGCTGATGTCTTAAAATAACTGCAGTATTTTCAGTATTGGTTTAGTACTGTAATGTTTATTCCCTTTGCTATTTAGAGCTTTTTTGAATTTTAACATATTTAACCTTTTTTGGTAATTGCCCAGAAAAAAATTAATACAAGCAGGGGTGGGAAACATGTAGCCCTCCAGATATTCATTGACTGCAACTTGATTGAATGTGCTGGCTAAAGCTGCTGTGAGTTGCATTCTGGTAACAACTGGAGGGCCCTATGATTCCTCTTGTTGTTGCCAACATGTGCCTTCAAGTCATTTCCAACTTATGACTACTCTACCCTACCCTATCACAGGTTTTTCTGAGGCTGAGAGTGTGTGATTTGCTCAAGGTCACCCAGAGGGTTTCCAGGTCAAATGCGAAATTGAACCCTGGTCTTCAGAGTTCTAGCCCAATGCTCAGACCATTACACCACACTGGCTTCCACACATATGATTCTTGGCCTTGATATAAATGCCTGCAAATGAACCAGTGCATCTTCTTTCCTCTGATGCAGAGAGGTGAGGAATGAGAACTTGTTGGGCCATCCCAGGCCGGCCGCCAAATTCCTGGCCCTGAGGAGGTGGGAGACCTGTCTTCTGAGGCCTGCCATGGAATGCTCACTGCTTGAAGGAACGTCACAGGGGGGAACGCATCCACTGTGTGCCTTTGAGAGGCATGTCAGGCGGCGAAAAATCCTCATATACAGGTGAGAGGAGAGTGCTGGAGGATGGGGAGAAAAGAGTGTTCTCCTTTCTGGAAAATCAAGCAGGAGTGGGGGGAAGGAAAATTGTGTTGCTGTCTTGTGACTCCCTTTGTGTCATCTTACAATTTTAGGCCTGCTCCTGAGGAGCATGGATCCCCCACCCTGCAGGAGAAACATCTTGAGATAGGTGGAACATCTCTCCTCCCTTGTGGGGCTGCAGGGTGGTCACCCAGTAAGAGGCAACGGCTTCAGAAGGGCTCACCCCCAATGGCAAAAAGGAATGAAAGTCCTTTCTGTGGGGCAGGAGAGAGCTTGTGGCGTGTGGCATCTCCCATGGAGAAGAAGCAACGGAGGGTGCTGGCGGTTGACCTGGAAGATCTTTCTATCACCAAAGTGCCTGTGAGGATGCCATAACAGGGGCGGGCACCTAGGGTAGTGGGTGTGGATGTGTGAGGCTGTGTTCAAGCTGCTTTTGAGGTAGGAGAACCGATTAAATAGGGTTCAAAAAAGGAAATGCTAAGCTCCCTGTTGGAGGTACTGTACTCTGTTGCCTCTTCACCAGAGCTTGGATTTTTATTAGAAAAATCAAACAGATTAGTATGGCTTGGGGCAGGGAATAAAATACCTGTCGTTCTCATTAATAATTTTTTAAAAACTTATATTACTTAACATTGCTTTTTTATAAACCCCAAACCCCTTTAAAATACAAAACCTCCTTAAAAATACCCCAGATTTACTCAAAATAATATTAAAATATAACAAGTAAACATTGTCCCCAAAGGCAACAAGTGAAAATGTAAATACTGTCATCCTCCAAAGTAATATGTTGCAGGTAACATCATTACTTGTAACACATTATTTATAAGTTCTGTCTCATCAGAGTATATCCCCCTTCTCACTCGGCAGAAATCTTGTTTGGATATTCCTGTGTGGGCTTTGACTTTTAAAGCTTCTCACAGACTAAGCTCCAAAACACACTGCAGAAATCATCCAGTTTGAGACTGCTTTAACTGTCCTGGCTCAATGCTAGGGAATTTTGGGAATTGTGAGATCTTTAGCCTCCTCTGTCAGAGAGCTCTGTGAAAAAATAAACTACAGTTCCCAGCATTCCCTAGTATTGAACCAGGATAGTTAAAGCAGTCTCAAACTAGATTATTTCTGCAGTATGGTTTTAGATCTAAGATTATGGCACCTGGATGACTGCCTATCTTGACAAGATCTTAAACCCAGATGGTGCTTCCTCTATCTTTGGTGTATTGGGTAACTGTCAGAGGAAGACTTTCTGAGTGTTGGCATTCCAATTGTGGAATGTGGTGTCTTACAAATGCCTTACTTTCCCTGCTTCTTGTATCTTTTTTGCACCAGACAAAGACCTTTCTATTTTTCTGAGCTTTAGTGAGTGCAGTTTGAATCCTGTTGACATATTTGTTATTTTTATATATTCTTTGGCCTTTACTTGATGTTATTTTCTTATATTTTCATTTTAATTGTCCTATTATTATTATTATTATTATTATTATTATTATTATTAAACTTTATTTGTGAAGCGCTGTAGATTCATACAATCATAGAATCAAATCCCCTTGAGGATATGATTTTTATTCTGCCCTATTTCTGTTCAAATTCCCTTGAGAATATGATTGGGATGGCCATAACAATAAATAAATAATCTCATCCTTTAAGAAAGGTGCCTTTAATACAATTAGAAATGAACCAGTTGCCCAATTTTCCCACTGTGCGTAGCAGTACCTATGATGTTTGGCAAGACCGAATGAGGAGATTTGTACCCAACGGTATAAAGTGCTCTCTTGCATGGTTGGAATGGAATCAAAGCAACTGGATTAAGTACCAATATTGTTCCCATGATAGATTGTTGTGTAAGCAGGTTTATGGAAGGAGTCGAAGAGAAAACCTCTGAATCTATTTGTTTACATTGCTTCTAACTTGACTTGTATCTCTCTTTCTCCAGGGGGATCCACAAAGGTGCTCATCTCTACGAGGACTTGCCATATCACCCTGCATAAATTCCTGCCAGCCAGTGATCACGAAGGCAGATGGAGCTTCTTGTTCAACAAAGGGTCAGAGTAGTACCACATGCAGGTGAGCAGTGGTGGTTCATGAAACTGGAGAGGTGGTGGTGGCTGTGGGCATAAGCATCTCACCTGAAGCTTTCTGTCCTTCTTGCTGCCTTCCCTGTGTGCAGTTCAACTTCACCTAAGAGAAATTCAACTTCCCCTAAGGGGGCCTCCCTATCCCACGAGGAGCCTCAGGAGAACTGGAGCCATGTGTGCCGGCAGCTGTGGGACCAGAGGCAGTCTCCTTCGTGCCGTGAGACAGAGCGCCTGCAAGTCAAGCGGCAGCGTCTGCAGAATGGATTTTCCCCAGTCAGCAAGACAGAAGCCATCAGTATGGAGGGCTCTTCTTTGAGCCGAGCCCTGGTGAGTTGGTGAGGAGAGACAACTGTGGAAATGCCAAGGGGGAGGCACTTGGCAAAACCTTACTAAGGGAGTCGGAGGGTAATGTCTTGGTCCACCTTTCAGTTCAGAAATCTTTTCTCGCTGGCAGGATGCCGGCGCTGGCATGGAGCAGCTGGAGACCTCCCCACCCCCCTGTCGGTGAGTGCTTCGCCCACAAAACCAACCAAGGTGTGGAATTGGCTGTGCTTCCCTCTCCCCTCCAACCTTCAAGAGCCTGCTAGTTACACTGCAAGAAAGCTGACCAACTTTGAGGATTAGTTTCGAGGCCTCTACTGCCAGTCCAGAATTCCTTGGGAGATGAAGGGATATTTTTTTCATTGATAAAGGTGCCACCTTGGACACTGGGTGCCTCTGGAGCAGCCTTCCTGAATTTGGGACGCCTGAGGTGTGTTGGCCTTCAGTCTCCTCCCATTTTCACCCAGCCTAGCTAGGGAGTGATTGAAGTCCAATCCATCAGGAAGGCCCCAGGTTTTGTGAGGCTGCTTTTGAGCATCCTGAAGGGCCAAAGGCTGCCTATCACTTCTCAGTGTTTTTGTTCTCACTCAGGAGCGATCGGTGGATATTACATTGCCACTCACCTTCTTCACACACGGACAAGCCAACCCCTCCCGACCTGTGTGAAAACAGTCATCAGACAGGTGGGTGAGGCACATCTTTTACCCTTTCCTTCAGGGCAAGAGTGGTATTGCAAAGGGATACAAAAATCAGTGGGTCTGTGTAAATATTGACAGGGCCATTTCTTGTCCCACAGAGCTTAGAAATCACTTTACAAATTCTAGTTATGGAAGTGAATATCCCATACATGGCAGCATGTATTTAAAATATATGTACCTCCTCTTTCCCCCAGTTGTCATCTTTAAGGCAGCTTATAGACAATGTTGGTTTCCTGTCACAGTTTCTACATTGAGAGCCAGTGTGGCATACCGGTTTGAGTTTTGAACTGTGACTCTGGAGACCAGCTCGGCCATGAAACCCACTGGGTGACCTTGGGCAAGTCACACTCTCTTAGAGTCGGAGCAATGGCAAACCTCTGAAGAAACTTGCCAAGAAAACCTTGATATTTCACCTTAGGATCACTATAAGTTGGAAATTACTTGAAGGCACACCACAACAACACATGTAGGCCTTCCACTCAAAACAAATGGACTCCCATGCCCTACTTCTGATACTTGTGCTCCAGGGAGCCACTGACTCCTGGCCTTGCTTGTGTAGTCTCAATGTCACTAGCAGGAGGGGAAGCAGGGACGTAATGCTGCTGTTAGGTGGGAACTCTGTGGTTCTCCCCATGTTGTTGAATTGCACCTTCCAGCTGTCTTAGCCAGCATAATGAGGAATGATGAGAGATGCAGTTCAGTAACACCGGATACAGTTCCCACTCCTAGGCTAGGTGAACTCTAAACCTCTGGTTCTGGTTCCATTCTGCCAACAGTCTAGTAGATCTAGCCTGGAAACAGCATGTGTCACTTTGCGAATGTTGGTCTAAGGAGAGCAGTGCCGCTGTAAGGTGTATGTGGGCAGGAGAAATGGGATAGGGTAACAGAAGAGATTTCTCTTAAAAAAAGAGTTTTTATGGATCACTTAAAATAAAAAGGCAGACTGCAAAGCAACTTAGAGAAGGCTTGGGTGCTGGGCTAAAATTGCCCAGGGTGGGGAGAGAAAAGGGAGAACGATGATGGAGCAGCTGCAAAGAATGCTTCAGTGTGTTTAGTATAGGGGAAAGGGACAGAAACTAAGTAGTGGAAACTGGAAAGGAGAGATAATGGAGGGGGTGCGGGCTGTTATGATTGCATGCTTATCCTTCCTTCCAAGCTGTCAGAAAATATGTCAGTGGGAAAGGGAGCAATAGTCCTCTAAGTTGAGGTGAATCCAGAAAAGAAAGGTGTTCCCTGTATACAGTATGAGTTTATAGTAGGCAAGGATCTCTAAATGCTGAGGTGCAGAGTTGGGTTCTCAAAGCTATTTTTATTATCTTTGGCCATTTTATTGTGGTTTCACATCTTAGGTTTTTAATGTACTTGGAAATTGCTCAGAGAACATTAGCTGTTGGGTAGTCTTAAAATACTCAATAAAATGTGATTAAAATTCCATGCATCAGTCAGGCTCTATGTGTACAAGACTGCTGTCCCGCAAGCACATGGGGTCCAGAGCTCTCAAACGATGTCAGAAAAGCAAGCATCACCTAATGAGAAAACTAAAAGGAAGAATTTTGGGAAGGTGAATGTGTGTTCTTCTTAGCTGGTGGTACAGCCTAGCAAATTACTTTTTTTAGATTGCAGTTTTCAGTATCTGTCACCCAACATGGCCAAGAGTATTGGCCATGCTGGCTAGAGGATTCCAAACATACAGATTATGGACTGTGGCATTCATAACTTAATACGGTGACTATGGGGTTTCTGGAGTTATAGTAAAAGAATAACTTTTCCAAGTTATATTCCTAGATGGATGCTTGTTAGTAGTAAGTTTAAACAAAAGTAGTAAGTTAAAGGCCACACAAGAAGTCAGGGATCTGAACAACCAATTAGGAATGATACCTTGATAGAATTAACAAGCAAAATTGATTTGGCTTTGCCACCTCCGAAAGATCCTAACTCCACAGGACACAATTTTCCATTTTATTTGGAGCAGTAAATATACTCCCATCATTCTAGCATTACAGACAAAATATAGACTTGGAAGATAAAAGGCAATTTAAGAAAAAAAAATGGAGGTGATCTGGTGCTCTAACCACTGACAATGCCATCCATCATAAATGTTTTCAAGATGGGATGCTCTACAGTATAGGCAAGAAAGGAATGTCTAGTCATGGATACTTATCATATTTTAAAGCCCCCTTCCTCAAGCTGAGGACCTCTAGATTTGTTGGACTAAGTGTCCATCACCTAAGCCACCTCAGCTGCAGATCATGGAAGAAGAAATCTAACACTTTTGGAAGACTCCAGCTTGATGGAGGCTGTTGAGCTGAAATAACTATCCATTCCTTTGCCCCACCACCAATGACATTCCTTATCTCTCCCATCAGATGTGTCATCGGAAGCAGCCAAAGCTCCTTCTTCCTGGCCTCCTTCCACTTCGACTTTCTTGCGTCCTTCAGTGGTCCCACGTTTCCAGCACTGGGGCCTGGCCCCTGTTTTCCAGAGTGTGCGTTCGAAACTGGAGGCTTTCACTGACATCTTCCTGAGCCCGTCCAAGCCTGCGCTTCCATCCACTGAGGGACCGCCTTCCTTGACGCTAGGCTCTCAGAAAAATGAGGACCAGGCAGCAGCCCAGCTGGGAACCCCACACAGAAGAGTCAACATTGAGGTGAAAATTGCCATCTCAGAACCTCATCCCCGGAAGAGAAGTTGCCACCAAGAAGAAGAGGAGGAGGAAGAGATGGGCAGCCTGGTGGTGAGTGGGCGCCCTCCTATCAGCCAGTGGCGCTTGAATGAAGGAGATCCAGCTCCTCAGCCCCGCCTTGGACGCAGCTACTCCTGCCCAGATTTCCCTGGGGCCCGATCCTGGCAAGACTCCCCAGTGGCCATTTCCCCATCCTCACAGCAGCGACAGCGCCGGCACACTGTCTGCAGTCTGGAAGTATCGCGAGAGCTGGGTCGTCCCACTCCACCCTGCCTACGAAAGGAGGTGTACCCATTCAGCACACCCCCTGCACGATTCCTGGCACATTCGGTCAGTGGTGATAGCTCCTCATATACTTCTCCTGTGCCTTCCTGCTGCCGGGATTCCGATCCAACTCTTTCCAGGTGAAGCTTCTCTCCTCATTACTTGTATTCCCTACCCTCCCTGCTGGGACCATAAATTTGTGGGACTGGAAATTCTTCGTAATTCTGAGTTCTTGTATTATATTTCCTGTGGCAGCCTTGTGTCTCCAGATGAGATTGGACTGCAACTCCCATTCTCTGTAACCGACATCCTTGAGCCAGTGTCAGGGATGGTGGGTGTTGCAGTATGACCTCACATGTGGATCTGGGGTTGGGAAATGTCACTCTCCAGGATCTTGAGCAGTAGGACTGCCAAAGGCCTTTTCCTGGGACCCGGTCCATGAGCCTAGCATTGCATTTGAATTCCCAGAAGTTTGTCTCTACATCAAGCATTTTTTATTACAGCTCTCAGAGTACTCCAGCCAGTCTGGGCAAAAGTAATTTTTCCAAGCTCTGTTCTGCAGAAGGAAGTCCTCCACTTTTTCCATGGTACTTCACAACTCCCATGATGTCTTGCACCCTCAATGCTAGATGCCCCTGCCTGATTCATTTGTTTCTCTTAACTCCCTCCCTCCCCTTCACTGGGCTGAACAATTCAGGCTTGGGAACATCTAGGACTCACTTCTGTTGGTGTGTTTGGTTTTTTCCTCCCTCTGTCCTCATAGGAACCTCTCCACCTCCCCTGATGGTGGACAAAGAGTGCCTGGGGTTGGCCTGGGCCTGGGTGACTCCGAGTTGGTCACATCAGAGCAGATGATACTTGCAGAGGATGAGTTGAAGGTCAGTTGCTGCTTGATCCAGGGACCTACCCTAGGAGGTGCTGTGCTGTGAGGAAAGGGTGGCTGTGGAACTCTGGTTCTCTTCTCTTTGCAGGGTTCTTGTCTTTGTTTTACTCTTGTGCTCTCTCACAGTCTTCCTTGATCTTTCTGAAATGTGCAGGTCTCACAGGACAACACCACAGGGAAGGTATCCTGCATAAGGATTCGCAAGACGCCAGCCAGGCAGCAAGCAAATCTCACTCCAATGGGGCTTCCCCGGCCTGTCAGGTGAAGTTAGGATGTAATGATAATTTTTTTCATTTTAAAAGGTGAGGTAGGAGATTTCAGGGAGTTGGGAAACATACGATTAATGTTCTTCACTGCCTGGAGGTGAAACGTCTGTGCACGAGACTATGGTCAGTGCCTTTTGGGGGTAGATGAATGCACTGAGGGGGGGCGAGCAACTTTTGTCCCTCCAGATCATGGTGGATTACAGCTCTCAGAATCACTCAATATTGGTTATATTGGTTGGGGTTTATGGTTGTGGCAGTCCAACAGCATCTGGAAAGCTTGAAGATGACATCGATGGGGTGCATATAGAATAGAATAGAATCTTAAGGGCTAGGGCTGCCCTTTAATGTCAAGATTTGTTCATTGTCTGGTTTTAATTTTCGTTGAACCAATCTAGGATATCTTTGACTGGGAAACATTTGGACACTCTAGCTCAGTGATTTTCAACTTTAGGTCTTCCATAGATTTTTGAATTTCAGCTCTCAATCCTTGACCATTGGCCATGCTAGTTGTGGCTTTTGGGATTGGAAGTCCAAGCCCTGGAGGACCATAGCTTGAGGAACACTGCTCTTGCTGACAGGTTAAAGATAAATTTCCTGACATGCCCTGGAGAATGTGGGGCTAAAGAAGGGAAAAGAGGCTGGAACCAGGACTCCTGTGGTGTCAGGAGTATGTTGTCCCACTCAAACCTGATGGTAGTCTAGATTAACTGGCATTGGTGTACAATCTTAAGAAACTATTTGCTGGTTTTTATTTAAAAAATATGAGCTAGAGGTTAACAGGCAAACCACAATCCATTGTGTGGACAATACCTATTAGGGCTCAGCAGGCCTGACTGGCTCTTTCTCCCCACCATCCCACCTCCACACCCCACCAGGAAAAAAAAGCAATTTCAGTCACTGGCATTGACATCCTTGCATAATGAATGTCCTCCTTTTTCCTTTCTCAGGCTGAACAAGAAGGAGTTCAGTCTGGAAGAGATCTACACAAACAAGAACTACCGCACCCCTACAGAGAAAAGGTGAGCATAAGAAGCATTACTGTGTGCTTGCTCTCCCTTGCTTCATCATTTTGGGTTGGGAATTCCCAATTTTGTTTTCAGTGCTTGCAAGCAATGAATGCGACCTCCTGTGATCTGAATATATTTATGAATGTGCTTACAGTAGGGAGCAGGGAAGAAATTCATGAGGCAGTCAGGCTACACAGATACAGGGCATAGAAAGTAGTTGTACAATCTTCCTCTTGTTTTTGAGCCTCTACAGTCTAGGAAAGTACAGGCCAGTGTGATCTTCAGAGAATAATTATTTTGGAAAAATAGTCTGAAAAGGGGAATACAGCATCTTCCATGAAACTAATGTAGAAATTATTTTACTTTCAATTGAGTCACACATGCAGATGAACTGTGGACATCTAGTATTACAGGGAGGACTATGGCATTTTTGTGATCTTTGATATTCTTTTCTTGTTCATGGTCACAGCTGTGCTTTCTGTTACTTGACACATGTGCTAATTGCTGCTTCAAATTTTAGTTGGTAAACCAGGATTCTAGTTCTCAGTACTGATGGGCCAAATAATATCCAGCCATTAATGCTGAAGGTGCTGAATAACAAATTAGCTTTGGAAAGGGAGTTGTCTTACTATAAAGGTGCTTTGATCTTTTTCTTTGTTCCTCATTCCTGCCACATTCCTTGCCTCTTTAGTGCTTGGGTTTTACTTGTGGCATCTTAGAAGTTGTCAAGATCATCAGATTTCAATCAGAAACCATTAATTACCCCAGGTGTGGGCATCAGTGGCCCTTCAGCTGTTTTCAGACGGTTGTTGTTGTGTCTTCACTTTGTTCCTAATTCATGGCGACCCTAAGGTGACCCTATCATGGGATTTTCTTGGCAAGATTTATTCAGAGGAGGTTTGCTATTACCTTCCTCTGAGGCTCAGAGAGTGTGAGTTCCCAAACTATCTCAGTGGGTTTCCATTTCTGAGTCAGAATTAAAATCCTGATCTCCTTGTCTAACTCTCAAACTGCAACACCAAGTTGGCTTTCTGTTGTCTAAAAACTCTAAACTATTTTCAGACTACAGTCCCCATAATCTATTTTACCATTGCCTAGGCTGGAGAGGGACACTGGGAGCTTTAATACAAAAACATCAGAAGGGTACTAGTTGTCAACCCAACCTTACATCCAGAATATACTACAAAAACTGGTGAGGTTAGCATTCATATTGTTTCTTCCATATACAAAGTTTGGGAATATATGTTTGTATGCAAACTCATCATTTCCTGAACTACCTCCTCCTACTTGTCAAGCCAAGCCTGACCCTGATGTTGGCAGTCCCTTCTTTTCCACATGATGCCAACCTTTTGCTCTCTCTCCCCACAGGTCATTTGAAACCATCTTTGAGGTGCCATTGGAGCGCAACGGGGCCCTCATCTTTACCAGTCAGCGCAAGTTGAAGCGGGCTGTGGAGTTTCGAGAAGGTGGCCTTCCCCGCAAGCAGCGCAAAGCCCGCACTCGAGGGGGGCGCAAGGCTGGAGGACGGCGGGCTCAGCCACAGCCTCCTGAGCTGGAGGAGCGGCTGCGGCAGCGGCTGGCTGAGCTGGATGCCCTGTTTGAGGACGAATAAGAGCAGAACTAACTAGGGGAAGGGGGTGATGGCCTTGGAAGCTCTTGCTTTCCTCTCCCTCGTCTCCCCAGTGAAACACCTCTTCCCAGAGGGCTGTTCGTTTTTTAAACCACCAACCCACCATTTTACCACTCCAGGCTTCTCCTGTGGTTTTCTGTATTCCCCATTTTCCCAGACAAATTGATCTCTGGTGACTGTGGCCACCACTTTCTCCTCCTCTGCTTAGGTAGTGTTGCTAAGCCATGGAGGTGGTTCCTTTGAAAATGCCATCTGGACACTTGCCATGCTGCCTGTGCTGGCACCATGTCAGTTCCCTGTTGCTCAGTCCTTGAGCTCACAACCCAAGAGGAGGCATATTTATGATGCCCCAAAGTTGCCTGTTCTCTGTATTCCACTTCCTGCGCACAACCTGACCATCAGTGCCATATGCGAGGTATCGATCCAGTGCTCTCTGGTACTGTGCCATCCTCTAGAGACTTGGGCCATCAAGAGATGAGCCTAACTCTGTGAGAAGCAAGTCTCTCACATTTTGGGGCTGCCATCTTCACCAAAACAAAATAATGAGCGCGGAATGCACAAGCCCAAAGAAACGGACAGGACAAAAAAAAAAAGGGTCTGTTAGGAAGGAAGCGGCTGCATGCCTATTATGGGGCAAGAGATGATGTGCGGAAGAAGGTTAAACCTTGGAAACGTTACCCCTTTGGATTACATCTCCCAGAGTCCTCCAGGCCTCACGGTGGCCATGCTGGCTGGAGGGTTTTAGGCGCCGTAATCCAAAAGAAGAATGTTTTTAAACTCTGGGAGATGTGTCAAGAGGCTGGGTAAAAAGGCACGTTCCCTTGCGCTTTATTAAAACACTGGCAGTCTGTGAAGGAATAGCTGGAAGCACATCAGGTTTACATCCTCAGCGAGGGCTTGAGTATCCCAAGCTCCGGTCAGTTTGCTGGGACCGTTCTGTTAAGCATGAAGGGCGTTCGTTTGCGTTTTGTATTAATCTATATTTCTAATAAACTTTTCAGCTTGGGAAAAAAACTGGTGGGTTGTTTCTTGTTCATTCATCATCTTGGCGCTGCTTTAACTCTTTGTCTGACTCTTTGCTATGGAATTCTGGGAGTTGGAGTTTGTTGTCTGGGCCCACAACAAACTCCAACTCCCAGAATTCCACAGCAAAGAGCCAGACTACAAGTTAAAGCCGTGCCAAAACATGCTTTTTGAGTCCAAAATGGTGGTTCTTATGTTTCATGAGGCGCCGACTGACAGAACTCGGCCTTTCCATGTTGTCGCAAGTGTGACGTCACGGCGCCGTGACGTCACGCGGCCCTCTTGTTGTTATACAGCTGACGAAGCCGCTCAAAAATCCAAGAACAAGGGAGAGGCCGCCAGGGGGCGCTGCGTCATCGCCCCGCGGGGCTCCATGACATCATTGCCGTGACGCCGCCGTGACGTCACCGAAACCAGGGCGGAAGTGACCCTGTCGGAGGAAGAAGAAGAGCGCTCTCCTGCTCTTCGCTCGCTCCTTTTCCCTCTGAAACTAAGCGAGCTGGAGGGACTATATTCCCCTCCTCTTCCGGCGGAGGGATATTTCTTGCTTCCATCCTCGCGAGAGGGAGCGGCGGAGGGATCTGACGCTGTAGGCGGAGTTGCGTGCCGTGCGCAGAGTGGAAGGGGATCCGGCAGAGAGAGACAGAGATAGGGAGAGAGAAGGAGAGAAAGAGTCGGGGGCAGCGATCAAAGGCGAGGCGGGGAGGAGGGGGCGCCAAGGACGACGCGAGCAAGGCGAACCCCCCCTCCCTGGGGAGGCAAAGGACGCGCCCCCCTCCTCCGCCAGTGGACCGAGCCAGCCACCCCTCCCCCTTCTACCTTTCAGCCAATCAGCTGGGGGGAGAGCGGTGATCGACAGCCTCGGCGACCAATCAGCGCTAGAGGGCGAGTGGGGGAAAAAGAGCGAGGGGGGTTAGTGGAAAGCGCCACTCGCATCGCCCTCAACGGCCTGCGCTCTTAAAGGTACAGCTGCGGGGAGGGGGCGGATTCGGAACGGGGAGGGGGACACTTTCCGCCGGAGGACAACAAAGCGCCCTCTCTCCAGCAGCTCCTGTCAATGGCTTTAAAGGGAGCGCGGCCCTCTTAAAGGGGAAGTTCTCGTCAAGGCCTTCATTGTGGCGGAAAGGGAGGGCGAAATTCGGAGGACTTAAAGGGAAGGGAGGCCGAGCTGACACAAGGAGGCAATAAATAAAAGGGGTTTGGAGAGAATAAATTTGTGGGCGAAGGAAGACTGCTCTAGAGTTTAAAGGGGAGGCCATGCCTTGGCAGGAAATGTGTGGCGGACTTTAAATGGCGGACTCTTAAAGGAGAGGATTTAAAGGGAAAAAGGATGAGGCGTTGAGAGAGCTGGGTTCTTAAAGGCAAGGTCACACCCTGAAAGCCAAGGATCCAAGGAGAGGAGCCCTTTTCCTTCTGGAGCAGCAAAGCCATTGGAGAGACCGGCGAGAGAGGAAGCGGCCCCGAGGGAGCCTTCGTCGTCATCGCCCTCCTCCTCCTCCTGGAAAGGGAGGAAGCGGCTGCCCTCTGAGCGGAAGCCATTGGCCATTGTTGGCAGGAGAAGTGGCATCTGCAGTCTTAAAGGGGAGGCTGTGCAATGGCTTCAGGAGGCCTCCTCAGCCCCGCAAGAAAGCCCTGAGGACATCGCAGGAAGAAGCCACTTGCAGCAACCAGGCACTTAAACCAGGAGCTTCCTTCCAGCCACGCACCCCCGAGAGGCTCTCTTGACAGGGGCCTT
Organism: Sceloporus undulatus; assembly: GCF_019175285.1. Lineage (NCBI taxonomy): Eukaryota > Metazoa > Chordata > Lepidosauria > Squamata > Phrynosomatidae > Sceloporus > Sceloporus undulatus. The sequence continues at coordinate 109,086,447 of NC_056527.1, forward strand.
TCTTGCCTGGCTTTGGCCTTTCAAAGGCGCCTCCATCCCGAGAGATGTAAAAACCCCCCCTTGTCTGGCAGGCCTTCCCTCCGGGACGCAAAGGGAAGCCCCAGCTTCAAAGAAGAGCTCTCTGTCTTTCCCTCTCTAAATCCGATCTATTGAATTAAAGTATTTAATTCTTCTTTATTTTAATTTAATGGCCTTCTCTGTGAAGAGGGAGACGTAAATGCAGCTAAGCAAGACTCTGCTGCCCTTGCTTCCCCTCAGAGGGAATTAAACTTGGCTGAAAGAGGGCTCTTCCAAAGCGAAGAGGGCTCTAAATCGAACTGTTGGAGAGAGAGGCTGACAGCGGCCAGAAGCAGAGGCCAAGGGCTTCTCTTTGGGAAAAAGCCTTTTTTAATTTCCCAGCCCCTGGGGCTTCTCTCGCTGGTGTTCAGAGCAGCTGCGATGCAACTGGCTGGCGAAGGCTGAAGGGCGCACCCCCTTCCCTCGCACGTCTGCAGCATCCACCGGACCAAAAACGACCCACTCTTTGTGCCCCAAAAGAGGTGCCATGGAAGGAACGGCGACAGCCCCTGCCCCATGCTGGAGCGGTGGAGGGGGCAGCAGTAGCCGGACGCGGAGGAAACGTCGTTGCTCACGGCGGGACCGTGAGAGCCGCTGCACCCGCCGCCGGGGAGGTCGGACTGGGGACGCTTCCCACCGGGGCGTCTTGTCATCTTCGTCTTCGGGGTCAGACAGCGAAGGGCCCTCCCCGCCTGCCCCCGTGGCCCCCGGCAAAGGACGCCCCATCCAGCAGCAGCAGCACCGCCGCCGCCGGCCCATCCGCCGGCCAAAGAGAGTCTCCGGATCATCCTGCAGCCGTGAGGAAGAGGAGGAAGAAGAGGAGGAGGAGGATCTCATCGATGGTTTTGCCATTGCCAGCTTTGTCAGCCTTGAGGCACTTGAGGTGAGGCAGCTACCTTGCTCTCTGGCAGCATAGAGTCACCACACAGTCTGGAGATTGAGTTGAGGAAGCTTTTGATTTTAGGGTTCTTCAGTGCTGTGGTGTAACAAGGAGGGAGAGATAGATTCAGCCATTTTTGTAGCTTAAAGTTGAGTCCAAAGAACAGATAAATTTCCCCAGGCTCCACAGGAGAAAGTGAGCTATACCCAAGTACATTAGTTAGTGGGAATGAAGCCTTTTGATGGTGGATTGAGTGTTGGACTGTGACACTGGAGACCAAGGTTCGAATCCCAGCTCAGCCACGGAAACCACTGGGTGACCTTGGGCAAGTCACACTTTCTCGCTCTCGGAGGATAATGGCAAACCTCCTCTGAAGAAACATGCCAAGAAAACCCCATGACAGCTTCACCTTAGGGACGCCATTCGTTGGAAACAACTTGAAGGCACACAACAACAAACAACATTACACTTTAATGTAGTAGTTTTTCTGAAACCATAGGACCAAGAAGTCAAGAAATAGCAATGAATGGTGGTGTGTGCAGAGGCCAAATGTTCCCCTCCAGATGCAGTTTCACTACAGCTTCCATCAGCCCTAACCAGTAAAGCTAATGGTGAGGGATGGTGGGAGTTGCCATACAACAACATCTGGAGGCCCATATATTCAGCATCTGTCGTTTGGGGGATCTGGTAAAGCAGATAGGCATGTTGAACAGGCATAACACTGCTTGTTGTCTTGGAAAACAACTGAAAGCCCTGTGAAGGGAGAAGATTTAAAGCTGTTGGTGTTCAAGTCAGATAATGGAAGACAAAGGCAGACTGGGAATGGAAACATCTTGGCCTAGATACAGGATCCACTGGAGTACCAAAGGGAGCAAGGTTATAAAAACCTCTGGTTCTCCCTTCCTAAGAGGTGGTCACCAAAAGAGGAAGATGCCTCCTTGGCTTTGTACTGTCAATCAGCATAAATAAAAAGGCACCCAGTCTCTAAGATTGAAAGTGGTTGACATGTGAGAGAAAAGGAGCAGATAAAGTTGGCTTTCTGGGACAAAAGATAGCCCTGTGTAAGAAGAGTCAGAGCAGTCTCTTGCTCCTGAAAGATAACAAGAATGGGTTTTATCAACTCAGGTGTGTTTCCCTGTATCAGTGCTAAAGCTGCTACTTGGCTTGGGTTAAACCTCTGGTAGTGCTGGCCAAATAGACCCATGATCTGATTCTGTGTGAGGCATCCTTTTATGTTTTGGCCTGATAGTATCAGATCAAAATGTGGATTACAGTAGTGTAACATAAGAGATAAAGCAGTGGACAATGAGTTTTATTTCCTCTTTTCCCAGAGTGAGACTGCCATCTGTTTCCTGTGCCTGATAGAATGGAATTTGATCTAGAGCTGGGATATGACCCAGTAGCTAATGTCTGGTTTGGCAGGTGTGAAATCACTGGACAGTGGTGGGTGGATGCCATGCAAGGCACAGCTGTTTCACCTGCTGAAACAGCAAAAGGAAGTTCTGCTTCACTCAGGAGCAATCTAAGCTGAGCTTGTAGACCAGTTCAGTACTGGCTGCACCTGTCTTTCTGGCTTGGCAGGACTGAGTGAGGAGCAGGGCGTGGACCCTGGTGTCTTCACCAGTCTCTGAAAGAATCCAGTGTGCAATGGAGAACAGCAAAGAGAGAATCCCGGAGTCAAGAAAGACTATAATGCCTGGGCACAGAAGATCTGTTGCATTTTTAAACTTGCATAAGGAGATCAGCAGTGTGTGTAGTTCTTTTCTCTCTGCTCTCCCCCATTTTTATCTATGGGCTGGATTAGACTGAGAGAATTGGCTGGCCCAAGATCGCCCATTGATTACAACTGGACTCACTGGAGATTTGACTGGGGACAGATTTAAATCTAGGTCTCCTATGTGCTATCCTTCGCTCACAATCTACCCCACTGCACCTATCTGGTTATTAAGAGGACATCACACTATACTTTATAGCACGGCTGTTCCACTTTTACTGGAATACATTGTATGGAATTGTATGCATGGAAACGTTGCATTGAATCCTGGGATTTGCAGTTTAGGGAGGGGCATTTAGGATTCTCAACCAAAGAGCTCTAGTGCCTCACCAGATTACAAACCCCAGAATTCCATAGGAGGCAGCCATAGCAGCTAAAGTAGAATCACAGTGCTATAATAATGTAGCATGATGGAATTCAAAGATATAGCCATGTTAGTCTGTAGAATCAGTATGTAGAGAGATTTTGTAGTACTGTACCTTTGACACTAATAACCATACGTGTCTGAAAGTATTGCTGCCATATTATTGCATACTTTATGTTTATTATCCTACCCTTATTTCTAAGGCCTTATGGTAGGCTGATGGTGGTAGTACTCCCAACACATCTAGAGGGCACCAGGCTGGAGAAAAACATGGCTTGAAGATAAGGGAAACAAGTGGCCTATGGGTTAGGCCATTATATAAGTGTGGTAGCTGAAGACAGATTTAAAACATAATTCTTCCAAGACTAGTGATATGCCAGAATAGGTTTCCTGAATGGAATATATACTTCAATCACTTGATTTTCTTTCTTTTATAATTGTCAACCATATCCATACATTAATGCCAAGAATATTTCTGGATCTAGACTTATAGTCCTAATTAGAATAGTCTGGTTGATTTCAGTAGGTCTACTCATCAGTACAACCAAGCGTGGATCCTGTCAGATATTACATGTTGTTTTTTAAGTTCAAAGTAAACAGTTGAAATAGGTAATCAGTATACAAATTGGTAATCAGTATAAATTTCTTCCTCCTCCTGATTTTGAAAAAAAAAATGTTTTGATATCTCCCAAAGAATAATTCTTCAACTTCAGTGGCTTTAAAATAGGAAGTTATGTCCCTAGAAATTTCTGGGGATGTGATTTTCCATTTTGCAGCTGTGTGTGCATGTGAGTGAGTGACAGGGAATGAGTTGGCAGGCTGAATGTGGCCCAAGGGCCGCACTCTCCCCACCTCTGCCAATGCAGCTGCATCACAGCATCATTCAGGAATGACCTTAGGAATGTGTCATTCTAGCAGGAGTAGATTCCTGTGGGGCTGGGGGCCACTTTTCAGATCTTGGAGTGCTTGCGGGTCCCATGCCCAAAGGCTGTGGCTCAAGGGGAGGGGACTGAGTTTAGAAGATTTTATATAACAGATATGAAGAGAGACAATGTGTACATTTACCTTTTATATTTTATTTTATTCCTATTTAAATTTCAAACAAATATCCCTCCCCTTTCATACATGATTGATTAGTACTTGGAAAGATTAATGGAATAATTAACAAAACTCCTCCCTACTCATTATTAACAAGTTGACCCCATATGTACTTCATTAATTATTATCAACTTTGTATACATGCATAAATAAATCTTGTTGTGTGCCTTCAAGTCGGTTTCAACTTATGGCAACCCCTTAAGGCGAATCTATCATGGGGCTTTCTTGGTAAGATTTGTTCAGAGGAGGTTTGCAATTGCTTTCCCGTGAGGCTGAGAACATATGACTTGCCCAAGGTCACACATTGGGTTTCATGGCCAAGTGGGGAATCAAATCCTGGTCTCCAGATCTTCTCCCAATATAGGGACTCACTCAAACCACTCTGCGATGCTGGCTCTTAAATATGTTTAAATACAGTTGGCCTTCCATATCCATAGATTATTTATCCATGGATTCAACTATCCTTGCCTTGGAAATATTTTAAAAAGATAAAAATCCCCCAAAGCAAACCTTAATTTTTCCATTTTATATGAGGGACACCATTTTACTACACCATTGTATTTAATGGGACTTGAACCTCTACAAATTTTGGTGTCTGTTGGGGAAGTGTGTGTCCTGGAATCAAACCCCAAGGGATACCAAGGACCTACTGTATGTTTAAATTGACTTCAAAACAGTTGGCCCTGCATATCCATGGATTCTATACCCATGAATTTAGCCATACAAAGCTTCAAAATATTTTTTTAAAAATCCAAAATGCAAGCCTTGATTTTGCCATTTTATATAAAGGATACCATTTTACTACACCCTTATACATAATAGGACTTGAGTTTCCACAGACCGCCTGGAACCAAACTGCAGCAGATACTAGGTGCTTGCTGTATGATATTTCCTATTGAATGTGATATTGACTATCCCATTGACTATAGTGCATTTAGTTCCTTTTCCCATTGACTATTATGCACAAGCAATTTTCCATTGAATATTAGCAGGAAACTGATTGAACTGCCTAATTAGAGTAGTCTCATTGATTTCCATAGGTTCACTCATTAGTATGATCAAGTGTGGATCCTGACAGATATTGGTCTGTTACAGACTGCCAAAATAAAGCTGCTTCGAGTCTCTTTGGAGGTATGCTGTTTAAATGATGCATGGGTCCTAAGAGTCCAGAGGTCGTGCCAAAGCCACACTCCATTCCTAAGCACTGGAGTGCAGCTTTGGTGCAGCTTCCGGATTCTTCGGATGCATGCATCCTTTAAACAGCATACCTCCAAAGAGACCTGAAGCAGCTTTATTTTGGCAGTCTGTAACAGGCCATAACATCTTGTTATCTGACTTCAAAGTAAAGAAAAAGTTTGGTATTGATAGATAATCAATATACATTTCTTCCTCCTTCTGATTTTTTTTTTTGGGGGGGGGTTGTTTTGATATCTCTCAAAGGTTAGCACTTCAGTTCTTTTAAGTGACATCACAGATACCTTGGGGTCATTTGCAACCTGTGCTGCTCTTTGCCCAGCCCTGCTAAACAAAATGCTGTCCTTTGATGGTTATTTTAGTGGCCCCTGACTCTCCCTGATTAACCTTTTTGTCGTTAAAAAAAAGCAAATTGCTTCTCCAGGCAGTTCATATTTTAAATGAGCCGCAGCCCTCCTTTAACATGAAAAACAAAACAAAGCTGTTTTTGTGGATTTCCAAAAGCTCCCCACAGTGGTAGTGGTAGTTGTCATTTTGCAATCTTGTCAATCTTTGTGGCCCTGAGTTGGTGCTGGGTAGATGATTGGCCATGAGACGTGCTGAAGTTGTCCACTCTGGTCTACTGTTGCCCTAGTTAATTTGATGCAAACCTTGTCATCCACCCACAGAAGGATGCAACTTTGAAGACCCCTGAGCGGTTAGAGCTTCGAATGAAACATTCTGGGAAGAGAAAACGGGGTGAGGGAAACAACTCTGAGCCAGATGATGAGGATGGGAGTTCAGAGAAGGGGCGCAACCGCAGCTGTGGAGGGGAACGAGCGGTGAGAAAGCGTAGCAAGAGGCGGCACGAAGAGGTAAGGCCTTGGGATAAGGAAATGAAATGGAAGAAAGGAAATGGAGGTGTGGGGAAGTATGTGGACCAAGAAGAGTCTGGAGAAGGGGCTGCAAAGCAGAAGCCCACTCATCTTCTGCCCTCTGTCCTGCAAGGAATGTCAGCAGTAATGTCCAAGATCAGATGCACACAAAACAAAGCTTGAGAGGATAGCCAACATAGTAACAGTGCTGGTTTTTCCAGTCAGAACAGAGAACTTAGACATCTGATAAAGCAATTTGTTTGGGTGAAGTGAGGGAAACTGGACATTAATGAGCATCAGTTGTGGTTGGTGTAAGCCAAGTAACCAGTAGCGATTTGTCTTAAAATATTTCCCAGTGTTCCAAAATGATGACAGTAGTAACCTTGTAGCAAATACAATATAGATAATTGAGGTCACTTTAGACAGTGGCTACTCAAAGAGGTGGTCTGTGGTGAGATTCCAGGAAAGAAATTGTAGCCAGTGAGGACAGATATATTGCCACTCCCTGTTGACACACTGGGAAAAAGTAGATGCTGGTCATCCACATCAGATAGTCTGAGAAACACTCGCTTAAGACACTTTATAAATTTATCCATGAACAGTTTGGTGGTACATGCCTGTAAACAGGTAAGTCAGAGAGAACTAAAAAATTGAAAGTACCATCAGTTAAATGTACCTTATTAACAGAGACCATTTACAAAACTATTGCTGTGATAACACAGGCATTATTATATCAGCAATTCATAGATGAGATGTGTTTACATTTTGGGATGGGGGGAATAGCCACAAAAGGTTGAATTGAATTATTTCAGAAATTCACACTGTAATTTGTTTCTGAAGTATCTTTGTTCTTGAACATGGTGTGTAGTCCAGGACAGCGGGGGTTTACTAGGTTGGTGATAGCTGCTTTATAGCAGAGGTGGTCAGTCTGTGACTTCCAGATGTTCCTGACTTACAGTTCCTGTTAGCCCCAGTCAACAGAGCTAATAGTGAGGACTGATGAAAATTGCAGTTCAGTAACATCTGGAGTTGCCCACTCTTGATTTACCGTATATACCCGATTATAAGTCGACCTAATGTATAAATCAGGACTGGTTTGGGGACCAAAATTACAAATTTTGATACAACTCATATATAAGTTGAAGATAAAACGTAGAAGCATGTAATAAAGAATGTAAAAATTAAAGAAAGGAAAATAATGCCAAAACACACCACTATTTTCCCACTCAGACATTAAAAGAAGAGAGTAGAGGTAGTTTGTGCTTCTTTTAGTTTCTCCTGGAACAGACTAAGCTGTTGCCTTTCACCACTTTACTCAGAGAAGGGGATGGTTCATACTTTGATAAAGGTTAAGGTACATATTGACTCATGGATAAGACGACCCAAGTTTTTGGGTTGATTTTTTGACTAAACTTTCTAGACTTATACATGAGTATATACAGTAGATCAAGATGAAGCAGTTGATTTCTGAGGGTTCAGGATTTACCATTATATGTCATGCCAGCCAGCCACGAACCAGAGTCATCCCTGATTTTTTGAATATAAAGCACATGTTTCTAAAGCTGGCATAGTATTTTTTGTTACCAATACCGATTTTAACATCACTTTAAAAATGGGGGTACTTTGTGTCTTATGCTTTTTCTACTTAAATCTTTGATATTAAACACCCTCTCCCCCACATGTGCTTCTTGTAATCTAATTTGTGTCTAATGTGGTTTTCTCTCTCTCTTTCCTTGTTTTTTTCTTTTTTAAATCCAGCCTTCTCTCCAATCCTACTTGGAAACTGGATATATAGTAAGTGAGCAGTGTGTGTACATTCTTCACCCATACCCCAACCAATCTCCTATAACTGTTGCTTTCCCAAGCAGCTAGTCCTGGCAGCATGCTGTTCCACAGGGCATCATTTCAACTACAGTTGGCCCTCTGCTGATCCACAGATTCAAAACAAACACACAAAACAAGCTTCATTTATATACCGCTTCATACTGCCTAAGCAGTGTCTAAGCGGTTTACAACTGTAAGCTAATTTCAACCATTCATGGCTTGAAAATATTAAAAAAACAAACATAAATTTCACAAAGCAATCCTTGATTTTGCCATTTTATATAAGCAACACCATTTTACTGTGCCATTGTATTTAATGTGATTTTGACCACCCACAGATTTTGGTAGCCCCAGCCGAGGGGGGGGGGTGCAAACAAATCTCAGCAGATCCCAAGGGCCTACTATACTTCCAGTAGTAAATCCTTTCCCTCTTTTCTCCTCTAGCTGAAGGAGAAATGTTTGTTGTGATGTAGCTTCTCCAGAAAAACTAGGAAATCTGGAAAATTTCAGTGCTTGATCAGGGAAAATCCTAGTCTGTTGTACAGTTAGAAGGCAGAAAATCTGCTCCATTACTTCTCTGTGGATAGGGTTAAGCTCCTTTGAAACAACATCAGTCTGCATAATGTATTTAAATTTGCTTCTGTTCCCTTTTAAGGCCCCAAGGCATGGTTACATGCATAATGATGAATGTTGAATAGTTACTCATCCCTGGTATTTATGTATTATTACTGGCCACAGCATGGCCTAGCTACTGTTGTGCCATTAAAAATCTCCCTGAACACCCTCCAACAAGCTTCCTGCTTTCATAACATACTATACAGAGCCTACTGTGGACTAGTATTAGGTGCTGGAGACCCATTGGCGAGAATTCCCAGTTAGCTGCATCGACTGACTTTCTTCTCTTTTTCTCTTTGCAGTGTGATGCAGAAAGTGATCCAGAGGAGCAGGTAGGCATTAACCCCACCCCAGTCTTAAAATTTGCTGAGTCTCATTTCTGTTTGGGCATTCCTTAATCAATTTTTGCAGCTTCTCAGTCTGTATCTAAATGAGTTATTGATGTTTTTGAAGAAATATTTTTGGGATTGTCAGAACCCTTGTTTTCTTGTTTCTGCAGGCCTCCATTGATGACCTCGACCAGTCATTCACTGTCTCAACCAGCAAAGGTTAGTTCTGGGTGAACAGCAGTTGTTGGTGGGGGAGTGGCGAAGCTTGTAAATGGTACCTTTTGGAGTATCTGGCTGTGAGATTCTGGGAGTTTCAGTCCAAAGAAGTCACTTTTCCAAACGTTATGCATGGGCACCTTTAATTCTGTATGCCGATCTAGCCACTCCAGAATTTGAGTTTTTTACTTGTTGTAGATACTTTGAATGTGGTTGCGGAGGATTTTGAGCTTGGTGGTTGAGCCTGTGCTTTTTCTACAGAGGGTCCCAGATTCAGTTCTCAACATTTATTTATTTATTCATTTATTTAATTCATATGCTGCCTTTCTCCCAGGAGGGATCTAAGGTGGTTCACAGTTAAAACATTAAACAGTCTCAGTAAAACAAATAAAATCATCTACATCAGTATAAAAACACATAAAAATATACAGAAGTTAAAAACATAACTAAAACCCACCTGTTCCATAAAAACCACCCTGATATCAATTATATATCAAATGCTTGCTTAAATAAAAATGTCTTGGCTTGCCAACAAAAAGAAAACAGGGAGGGGGCCAGCTTAGCTTCCTATGGAAGGGTATTCCAGAGGATGGGAGCAGCCACCAAGAAGGCTTCTGTCTCACGGCCTCACAAAGTGAGTCTGTGATCTTGGCGGGATCGAAAGAAAGCCTTCTCCTGAAGATCTTAGTTCTCTGGCTGAGGAGATATGGTCTCTCAAATAGTTTGGACCTAAGCCATATAGGGCTTTATAGGTCATGGCCAACACTTTGAATTGTGCCCAGAAATGAACTGGTAGCCAGTGAAGCTGTTTCAACAAGGGGGTTATATGTAACTGACTGCTCTGCCTGTTTAGTTCAGAGGATCAGGTAGCAGATGATGGAATGGGAAAGTGCTCCTTGTGCCTGAAACCCAAGGAATCACTTCCAGTCAGAGTAAGACGGGGATGGTACACTCATGTGTATTATCCTTGTTCACTGGCTAGGCTAGCTGAGACTGATGGGAGTTAGAAATGGTAGTGTTTGGCAATTTACAGGGATTCCTTGCCTCTGATATTGATAGACAAGTAGTTTAGCTTTCTATGTTTAGCTGAGGGCATAATCACAGACATTCAAATTAGTATTATCAAGGCTGTTATGTTTTTCAAGTTCACTGGCAGTATTCTATTCCTGTAAGCCTAAACTACAGTTGATTTCCTTTTCTGTGCATCATGGGACATTCTAAGGTTCATTTGGCATGGTGGTGGTAGCATCCAAGTTTAAGACAAAGGGATAGTGCAATCCTGTATGTGTTTGCTGAGAAGTCCCATTGAGTTCAGTGGGGACTACTGGTAGGAAACTAGATATAGGATTGCAGTTTTACTACATTGGACCCTCCATATTGGTGTGCTGACCATCCATGAACTGGCGCATCTATGGCTTGCCATACCCCATATTATTCAGTGGTGGCGTGGGTGTGTTGATGCATGCACATTTGTTCTACTGAATAATATCGGGCTTGAATGTCCACATTTCTCCTATGTGCACGGGCCACACAGAACGAAATGATTGTGGATAATAAGGTTCCATTGTATTTTAGATTTTATCTTTCATTTTAAGAGTGTAGTAAACATTCCTCAAGGAATACTCATTCATAAATTATAAGGGCAATAATGATGGTAACAGCAATAAAGAATATTAAATATTAGTATTGTTCAGTACAGTAAATGGCATGCTTGGAGTGCTTTGTGCTATGACAAAATGGCCTCTTTTGCCATCGGGCTGTCTGTTATTGAGTTAGGATTTTGTCTCCACCTCTAAACACAAGACATTTAGATCTTGATGGTTCCCTGTTTCCTCCCCCGCTACTTCTGGCAGCCTCGGGACCCATTGGTGCATTAAACGGGAGCTGTGAAGCCAAACTCTCTGTGATCCGGAAAGTCTCCGGCCTGGAGCGGAGCCAGGAGCGTAATTATGAGGCTGACCGGGATGCCCTGCTAGTGCCTTTCCTGCCCAAGGAACCCCCTTCTCAGGCAGCTGCAGCCCCTGTTCCAGCCCAGGCCTTGCCCCCAAGTCCTCCTGTCCTGCCTCCTGCCAGGACTCGGGCTCAGACACCTAATGCTGCTGTTCGTGGAACACCACAGCCTAAAGGTCAGCTGCCTCCAACACCTCAGGGGGGGTCGGCTCCCCACAACCTCGGCCAGAGCCAGCTGCACATGAAGGTACCACCCTTTCCTAGCCAGACGCAGGCACCATACGCTGTCGGGCTGGACCTCAGCACCGGAGGGTGAGTTCCAGCACTCTATCTTCATAGAACTCATTCTTAACTTCTTGCCTATCTGTCCTCCTGGTGTTTCTTCTTCAGGTTTTCTTTTTTCATTTTTCCTTCCATTCCTTTCTTTTTAGTCTTCTTTCCTTGTCCTTTCCTCTACGTTTCCATGCGTCTTCCCTTAAGCCATCAGTGCTTCTGTCTCCTACCTTCAAGCAGTTTCCTTTCCCTCCTTTTCTTTTTTTTAATAATGCCAGCAATTTATAAAACAGTTACAAGTTTTCTAAGCAGTTGACCTGTCCACATAGTTACCCAGAAAAATCGGTTACTACTGCAACTATATTGCAGGTGTAAGTGGACTTGAACTTTGTTTGGATAAGAGAGAGTGAAGGAGAGGCTTGAATCTAACGTGTTTATGGCAGAGGCGAGATTTGAGCTTAGATTTAGTGAGGAAGCAGCTCAGCCATTTTGTCACTCACTGTGCATTTGAGCTGTACTTTACCTGTCTGCTTGTTTTGTTTTGGCCTGTTACAGACTGCCAAAATAAAGCCGCTTCGGGTCTCTTTGGAGATATGCTGTTTAAATGATGCATGCATCCTAAGAATCAGGAAGCTGCACCAAAGTTGCACTTCAGTGCTTAGGAATGTAGTGTGGCTTTGACGCGACCTCCGGACTCTAAGGACCCATGCATCATTTAAATAACATACCTCCAAAGAGACCCAAAGCAGCTTTATTTTGGCAGTCTGTAACAGGCCTTTATTTCTTGCTTTTCTTACCTTGGCCTGTTACAGACAGCCAAAATAAAGCTGCTTCGAGTCACAGTGGAGGTATGGTGTTTCAATGATGCATGCATCCTAAAAGTCCAGAAGTCGCACCAAAGCCACGCTGCAGCCCTAAGGACTGGAGTGTGGCTTTGGTGCGGCTTCTGGACTCTTAGACGCAGCCTTTCATTGAAACACCATACCTCCACTCTGACTCGAAGCAGCTTTATTTTGGCTGTCTGTAACAGGCCCTTGATTTTTTCCCCATATGCTTTTTGTAAAAGGAGTTCTGTTCCTTAACTTTCCCCCATAATGTTCCTATAGGTATGTTTCTTAGAAAGCTTACTGAATATACTTGACTATAAGTCTAAAAATGTATGCCCAAAAACTGACTCCAAAATCCTAGATTGACTTATTTATGGGTCAGTATGGTAATGTGATAGTAGCTCCTTCAGATATCTCCATGCAGTTTCTTTCTGTCCTGAGCCAAGCAGATAGTCCTTGGTGATTGATTAATTGCTGTTTGTTTAAAAGTACTTCTCCCACCTGCAGGCTTTGCTATCTGGGAATGAAGGCCTTGTATTGATTGCTGCTTCCCTCTTGCCGCTGGCATACACACAATGAAGGAGCCTCCAAGTTTTACACTTGACCTATGCACGGGTCATGTCAGAATCCATAATTTTGACCCCAAAACTTGCCCTCGACTTATACATGAGGTTGACTTATAGTCGAGTATATACGACAATTGCCAGAAAGCTGGCATTGTTAAAATGAAAATACTGTCATCCCTCCATTTTCACAGACTTTGAGTCTGCTGTCTCAGTCCTTCGTGGACTGGCAAGCCGGGGGGTGGGTGGGTAAAATGGCATGCATGCCCATGGCGCACGCATGGCCATTCATGCCATGAATATTTGGGGCTTGAATATTTGCGAATTTCCATTTTTGTGATGGAGTCTGGAACGGATCCCCTGCAAAAATGGAGGGACAACTGTATGTTTCAATTTAAGTCTAATTCTTGAAACAACTGTGACAAGTAATTGTTTCAATAAGTTTATTATGAATTAGGGATTCTTTAGATTTCTTTTCTGGCTTGTAGACATAGTGAGGCCTGTTGTTGTTCCCTTTCTGCTAATTAGAGACTTGATGTTGAATGAGTGTTGTAATACAGGCCTAGTAGCAGTTAAATCTGTTGTTGGATTTGACCCTGCTCTTCTCACATTGAAATGCAGGGCTTTCTGGCTTCCATCGTGCCATTCTCTTCACCTAACTACTACCTTCCAAATTATTTTCTCTCCCTTTTTTTAGGTGCAGCCGTGGTGCAGCTCACCCCAAGCCCATCCTGCCTTCCTGCTCCCCCTCTTCCTCTCAGCTCCCTCACCGACCCTCTACCCCCTCACTGGCCCTGCCTCCCCATGCCTTTCCATCCACTCTTCGGCCTCCTTCCCACCACCACACAGGCATGTTCACCCCCTCGCCCGGCCTTCCACCGCCACCCCCGCTGCTTCAAGTCGCTGGGCACCCAGCTGCAGCTGCTGCTATATCTGGTAAGAAGAACTCAGCTGGAGGGGTGTGGCTGGGTATGATAAAGTCTTTGGGAAGATTTGCAAGGGTGTGTGAAAATAGGGCCATTTATTCTCACAGACATACATCTGCAGAGTATATCCGCGTGCATATTTGTATGAATGGATGTACACAGGCAGGTTTTAAATTGAACAAGTGGGCAAAAATAAATATAAACTGTACTTAGCAACATATTCATGCTCTATGTGACTGGGGATGATTGTTGGACGTGTTCCTGTATCACATGTGAATGTTGTGATAGGGTCAAGATCAGAGCTTGGAAAAAGTTAGCTTTCTGGGGCAAAGTTCCCAGAATGCTCCACCCAGCATGGCCAGTGCCCAGGCAGGCTGGCAGCTTGCCAATGATGCCATCCAACAAGTGACTTTTCCAGTTACAAGGCATCATGCAGTTTGTGTGGTGGTGCTGTTCTTTGAGTCATGAGAGGACTGAGTTTTGGAGGTTTTAAATTTCTAGTTCTCTAGATGGAAGGAGAGCAGTTTTGGTCAGATGTTGAAGTAAATGACTGTCAGGGAGGATATGTGGAAGGCAGAATAGGATTATTCTGGATAGTGTAGAGTATCGGGGGGGAAAAAAGGGGGGGGGAGCCATGGCAAAAGAGGGAATTTGATCTGCTTTGGTGTGTGTGTACCACTTGGGAATTAATGTACGGCAAGTACTCAAGAGCTTGGGAAAACTGCTTTTATAAACTACAACTCCCAGTTTGTGTCCATGCTGTTTTGGGCTTATGGGACTTGTAGTCCAGAATTAATGTTTCCAGACTCTGGACAGGATTATGGGAGAACAGACAACTGCAACTGTAGGGAATTGTGATGGGAAGGAGGTAAAATCTTTTCAGATCTTTCTTTTTTTTCCTCAGCAACATGCTTTTAGATGTCTTATTCTTCTGCCTCTCCCTTTCTCTCCTCAGCAGCATGCTTTTAGATATCTTGTTTTTCTACCTCTCCAGAGCAAGAATTAATCCGCCAAGACCTGAGCTCCCGATTCCTCACAGTGCAGAGCGGAGCCGACATGGGGGCTGCCACCATCCGCCCCTTGGCCTTCCAGTTCCACCAACACAACCATCAGCACCAGCACACCCATCAGCACACCCACCAGCACTTCACCCCTTTCCCCCCAGGAATGGTGCCCACACCCAGTTCAGCTGTGGTGAGTGTGGTTCTCAGCTATGTGCCTGTATTTCACAGCCCCTGGTAGTAGACTGATCCTTCAGGGTCAGAATTTAGATTTTATATTTCACTTTTTTTCTCTTTCTTACCCCATTTTCAATTTCCACCTGTGTTATCTCTTTGCAGTTTGAGAAATACTCTGGCAAGATGGATGGGCTTCTGAGGCATAATGTAAGTGCAGCTTTCTTGGAGTAGGGAGTGCCCAGGGGGCTGGCCTTTTGGCAGGGGGGCCCAGGGGAAGTTGCAGAGCTGCACGTCCTGAGGAAAGAGCAGACCCCCCTCTCCCCTGCCTCAGTTTCTCTGGGTGGCACTTCCATTGCTTTCTCTTCTTCTTCCAGTTTTATGCCGCATTCCCCCCAACCGTGTCGGGGATCTCCCCAGTCCTGCCTCCCGCTGTGACTTTTGGCTCCCTGCAGGGGGCGTTCCAACCTAAGGTGAACCCTCCAGACATAGTAGACAAATGGGTTTTTTTCAGAAGTGAAAGTGGTGGGAAGATTCAGAGTTCAGGGCTCCCAGGTTTTATTCCCAGCTTGTTAACAGTAATGGGTTTAGTAAATTTCCAGCAGGGAGGGATGAATGGCAAGACTCATGGGATCTCTGTATGTGGGTGGGGTAGAGTTTGGGATGTGATGCAGGGAGCCAGAGTGACTACAAATGGGTGAGGCCAAGTGGGCATGAACATGAGAACAAGAGAGCAGGAGTCTGGACTCTTCAGTTCACCCCAGGTCTAAGGAGGTAGCAGGGCCTTATAGATAAGCCCTCTGGTGGTTTAGGTAAAGTGTGTGTGTTTGCAGAGATCAGAAAATTTTGAAAAATTTGGACTAGGACTTCCAGAATTGCACCAGGTTAGTGTCAGTGCTAGCTGGTAGGTTCTGGTGGTTGTAGTCCAAAGACGTAATATTTCTGAGCTCTATCTTGTATGGATGTGACTTGCACTCAGTGGCATTCTCACATCTGAGGTGGCCAGTAATCTAGTTGGTTAGAAAAAGGAGGCTAGGAGTTAAAGCTCCTTGGCATTCGGGTGGGGAGCTGTGAATCTGTGGGGAAAATAGCAAAGATTTGGGTGAAAGAGCAGACTCTAGGGCCTCTACCATTGGAAGGAGGACTTCAGGGTTCTGCCTATCCTGAAAGTGGCATCTGAGGGCAGAGAGGAGAGGGTAGGAACAGTCGGTGGTGCCTCCTGCTTCCTGACCTACTCTTTCTTTCCCAGAGCACTAACCCTGACCTGCCATCCCGCCTAGGCGCTGTCCCACCCACTTTGACCCAGAAAGGGGCTCAGGTGAGTTGGCAATGTGTTTAAAGGGGGGAGGGTGGCATCCAGAAGAAAGACTTGTTAATCTTTAGCTGGTGTTTGTGTTTCCTTGCAGCTCACAGATCCCTTCCGACCAACACTGAGAGTAAGTAAGGCGGGGACCCCTCCTGGCTGCAGCACAGTGGGCTGGATAATGTGGGGTGCTAGGAACTAGTGGTGGCTAACCCAGTAGGCACGGCGGGGGGGGGGGGGGTCAAAAGAGACAGTGGGCTCGGGGGCAGGGGGAGTGATTATAGTCAGGATGTAGGGCAACATGTGCCTGGCCCATCAGAGACATAACGTTCAGAGCTGACAGTTACCCCCTCTCTCGCAGAAGCCTGGGAAGTGGTGCGCTATGCACGTCCGTGTGGCATATATGATCCTGCGGCACCAGGAGAAGATGAAGGTAGGGTGGGCCTGCGCTGCCTCCCCCCTCCACCTGCGTACAGTGATGGGGTGTGGCGCAGCTCCTGCTGCTGGCTGTCAGAGGGTCGCTGCAAGCAACGGGAGAGGCCTCTCCCCTTCTGCTCTTCTGATGCCTGTGCTGGACCCTGGATCAAAGTTGGGGTCTGTGAGTCTGGGTTAGGAGGCTGGGAAACTGGAACCCCCAAAAGTGGGGTGATGCTGAGCAGGAGGAGTCCCTGCCAAAAGCAAAAGAATAACAACAGACAGAGGCTGATGTGGTAGAATGATGTTAGATTTGTTGCTCATTGGGTTATTTTTATTTCTTCATAGTTGATGCAAGGTGACCCCCACAAATTGGATTTCCGGAATGACCTCCTTGCTGGCTTGCCTGGGACTGGGGCTTTTGGTGGTTTGCCCCATAGCCAGGAATTGGCACGCCCTGCAACTCTCTTCATGGCCTCTGGTCAGTGCTCTTTGTTCATCCTGAGGGTTAAAACACTGGGCTATCCCACCTTCTCTTTTTCCCAACCCTCCTAAAAAGCATTGCACAATTCCCTTCTATGGCCTTTGCTTTCTTAGAGTCATACCTAGAATAGCAAGGAGCTTTCTTGGAAGCTCCATCAAGTTCTTACTCCTGCATAATATTTCAAGAGAGGTTTTGTTTGTAGAATGTGAATAATTATGTCCTTAATTTATGTGGTGGTTATTGAGCAAAGTCTGATGTAAAGGAGAAACTAACTCTCACAATGTTGAAGGTTTTATTCCAAAAATAAGCTCAGTGGTATTACATTAGTAACAAAGACATGAACTGAACAAGTACCAAAGCTGGCTGTGTATAGTCTTGTGTCAATTTGTAGGTAAATATACATACCCACTGGGTGACCTTAGGCAAGTCATACTGTCTCAGCCTCAGGATGGCAATGGCAAACCTCCTCTGAACAAACTTGCCAAGATAATCCTATGATAGGTATGCCTTAGGATCACCATAAGTCAGAAACGACTTGAAGGCACACAACAACAAAAATACATCACCATAAAATATATAAACATTTCAATAAATTACTTAGATTTTACAAAGGCATGTCCCCATATCTTCCAAATGCTTACTACCAGTTATCAAAATAAAAATGAAGTATTATGATTTTGAGATTTGCAGACACATCCTTGTACAATTCTTTCAGGATGAATTTAAATGGTTTAATAATATATAGAACTTTCTGTTTTATATGTTTACATTTTAATTTAATCCAATTGATTAATTTTTATACTTCATATTTTTTGTATAAGCTAACCTGCTGCTTGTATTCACAGGCAACTTTTGTACTTGTTCACTTCATGTCATGATTAAAATTATAGTCAGCCCCCTTTATCCATGGATCCAACCATCCACGGTTTGAAAATATTTTAAAAATACATAAATTCCAAAAAGCAAAATTTGGTTTTCCTATGTTATATAAAGGACAGCATTTTACTAAACCATTGTATTTATTGGGACATGAGCATCTACATATTTTGGTATCCATAACGGTACCTGGAACCAAATCCTAGCAGATAACAAGGGTCCACTGTACTCATGTATATGTATTGTCCCTTTTTTTTAAAAAAGGACTCTGTAGAAGGTCAACACTCAATCTTTACAGAGTCTTTATTCATGGATTTAACCATCCATGGTTTGAAAATATTCTCTCTCTCTCTCTCTCTCTCTATATATATATATATACACACAAACTCCAAAAAGAAAACCTTGATTTTGCCATTTTATACAAGGGACACCATTTTACTATGTCACTGTATTTAATAGGACTTGAACATCCATTGGTTTTTGGTATCCATGAGGGGTCCTGGAACCAAGCCCCAGTGGATACCAAGGCTCCACTGTAAGTATTTCTTGGTCAAATCACATTGGGCTTATTTCTGAAATAAAACTTTTCTTTTTACATCCCAGGACTCTTGTGTCTCATTCAAACAAGGTTTTATTAGTTGTTTCTAGGGCTTTTGTTTGCTTGCTTTTGGTTCTTGGGTATAACTAGAACATGGAGAAGTTACTTATTTGCATTACAGCTCTTTTGACACCCTCTTCCAAGAATTAAGTTGTTATCTAAAAGTCTAAACCTTTTCCAAACGCAGAGTGAAACCAGTTAAGATACTAAAGCAGTTTGTGTGCTATAGTCATTCAATAATAGTGGTGAGGACTTTTATGCTTGAAGTAGTTGTTTTGTTAGCCCAGTGTCCTTTGGCTATGGGATACACCTTTTTGTCCCCTCTGCCAAGCAGGTCATGAACTCTTCCCCTCTCTTTGTCTTGCAGGTGGTCTCCACCCTGGCAGTGGGACATCCTTCGGTCCTGCCGGCACCCCTCATGGCTCTTTCCTCAGTCCCAGCCCACACATTGGTAAGAGCAATACTAGAGCCATGGGGCATATGGAAAAGGAGCAAGACGCTTCTGTTCCATTACTCATCCCTCTGCTTGCTTTTCCCCACCAGATCCCTTCAGCAGGCCCCCCAGCTTTGCCTCCCTGGGGGCACTCTCCAATGGCGCTTTTGGAGGCCTGGGGAATCCATCCTTCAGTGAGTATTATTGGGGGAAGGGGTGTAAAAAACTCTGAACAGTGAGGGAAGTAGTTGTTAACTTTCGGTTATCCAGATATTTGGGCTTGCAGATCCCAAGCTCATTGGCTATTGATCATGCTGGCTGGAATTTCAGGGAACTGAGGTTCAAAACATCAAGATCCTCTTCCTACTGTAGTCTGTCATAGAACAAGGGTGCATGACATATAGCTGGATTGAAGTCCACACCAACCCTAACCCTAATTGTGAGGAGCCCTGGTGGCGCAGTGGTTAAATGCCTGTACTGCAGCCATTCAATCAAAACCACAAGGTTGCGAGTTCAAGACCAGAAAAAGGGTTCAAGCTTGACTCAGGCGTGCATCCTTCCAAGGTCGCTAAAATGAATACCCAGATTGTTGGGGGCAAATTAGCGTACAGTTGGAAACCGCTTAGACACTGCTTAGGCGGTATGAAGCAGTATATAAATGAAGCTTGTTTAACCAACATAGCCAATGGCAAGGATGGATGGGAGTTGGCAGCCATCAGGATCTGGAGGACCTTAAGCTCTCATCCCCTATTTTAGAGTTGGGAACTGAACTATTGCTGGAATCATGGCTTCCAAACATTTCCCCCATTTTTTCAGTCATTTTGGCTATTCTTTTAAGGCCCAGATCAGGCTTTGTGTTTCTCTATTAACAACATTATCTGCTGTGAGTCATCTACACGTTCAGAAAAAGGAATTATAAGGTTTTTTTGGGACCCTACACAGCAGAAATGAAAGTGAAGAGATGGAGAGAAAATAGTACTTAACATATAAACAATACCCCTCTCTCCCTGATTTACAGACTCCGCATCTGCATAAAGTTACTTCCACAAGCGATCATTCAAATTTGTGACACCCCTCTCTTCCCCAGCATTCATAATCACCAGTATTTTACATACTACAGACTAAGTGGACTGTACCATGGGTCTTTTCCAAATGGTGTGATATTCCTTGGTGCCCTTATCCCAAAGTAGGATCCTTGTTGTTTCTGTATCTGCTAGTCTTGCAGTCAATATACACCACCATTAGGACTAGGGGTTTGGCAGGTTGTGCTTGCACTCTACTAGACTGGATCTGATCTTTCTGCTCCACCCTCTCAGATTCAAGCACTGTCTTTGGGCAAAAGGACAGCCCTGGAGCTCCACCCTTCCCTAGCCCCCATGAGGCCTGGAACCGCCTCCACCGCACGCCCCCTTCCTTCCCCACTGCCCCAGCCTGGCCCAAAGGTGGCACTGGAGATGGGACTGAGCGTGGAGGTGCCCCACATGACAAGGAGGGTGAAAAGCCAGATGGGCCAGTGATCAAGGATGAAAAGGACAGGTGAGATACATGGAGGTGATGGATGAGGTTTTGGGCATGGAAGAGAGTCCATCCATCCTTGAAGAGTTTATTTATTCATGTTTTAATCAGAACTTGGAAAAAATAAATTTTTGGAGTCAAAATTTCCAGGCAAGCATAACTATTGGCTGGATATCCCAAAAAAGTAACTTTTCCAAGCTTTGGTTTTAAGCTTCAGTGCAGTGCAACGCAGGAACTTCCAAGGCTCTTTCTGGCAGGGAGGAGTGTGAAGAGATTTAGATAGAAGAAGAGAAAGTAGTCCTATGGGCATATTCGGGATCATACAGAATAAAGGGGCTTTCTGAGGGAGATTAAGGTTCAGAGGAGATTATGGCTAAAGAGGAAATAGAGAAGCAGCAGTATGGTGGGGAGCAAGGATTGGATTAAGAGAAGAATGAGGCAGTCTCCATTGCATGATAGCTGAGATTTAGTTTGGGTGGTGGAGAATTAGGTGGTTGCCAGTAGTTTCTGAAAAACTGACCCCCTGCATGTATTTTGTGTCTATGTGTGTTTCAGAGATGCCCTCTTCTCC
Organism: Sceloporus undulatus; assembly: GCF_019175285.1. Classification (NCBI taxonomy): domain Eukaryota; kingdom Metazoa; phylum Chordata; class Lepidosauria; order Squamata; family Phrynosomatidae; genus Sceloporus; species Sceloporus undulatus. The sequence goes on from NC_056527.1 coordinate 109,107,560, forward strand.
CGCCATCCCCTGCGTGCTTCTCCAGCTACTCCCACCCCAAAGAATACTGCACTGGCCCACGAGGAGCCCGCAGGTCGTCCCCATGTGCCAGTGGAACGTGAGCATCGCTATGGAAGCCCAGCAAGTTCAGGGCATGCTTCCCGCTCACCTTACCCAGAGCTGCCTCTAAAGAAGGAAGTGAAGGTCAAAGAAGAGCCAGAGTTGACTGGGTTCGAGGGAGCATTACGCACGGGAGCACCCTACCACAGCACCCTGCATGTCTCCAATCCCTTGGGAACACTGGCTGTGTTTGAACGGCCCCAGGCCGGGACTGGTGGAAGTGTTTCACCATTCCTGGTGGCTGCCCCGCCTTCAGCTGCCTCCTATGCTGCACTTGAAGCTTGGCGTGAGCCCTACCACCGGCGGCTGGAGTTGCACTCACTGCAGCGCCAGCCCCTGTACCTGGAGGCTCCGTCGCCTGCCGCCACAGCTGCTGAGGACTATGAACGGGCCCGGTTATATGGTCTGGCCCCACCCCCCCACCCTGGCCTCATGGCCTATCCCCGCCACCAAAATGGGCTGCTGGCCAAAGCCACTCCTTCGGCAGCAGCAGCGGCTGTGGGTCTGCTGAGTGCTCCCCCACCTTTGATCCCAGCTTCCAATGCTCGGCCCTGTTCTCCTCGACGTGCCCCTGACATCCGAGAATTGGCAGCTGCCTACAAGGACCGGGACTCCAGATAATGGGGCTGCAGGGGGGGGGGTCTTGGCACGTGAGCGCTTGTACTGATCAGCTTCCCTTGACTCTGGTGGACTGACAGACAGGGTCAGCGTGAACCCTGGGCGGATATCTAGGCTCCCCTTCACCTTAGTGGGGATAGAAGCGTAGCTGCCTGCCACCTTAGACTGAGGTAGGGATGTGATGCTGCTGCTGCCACCACCCCAGAAAGACTCTAGACTCCATTAGCATTGAGTTTTCTAGCCTCAGGTTGAGGCTTAGGATGATAGGGTCTCTTTGGGGTGTTGCTAGTTGTGGGGGCCCCTCAGTCTGTGTTCTTGATTTCTGCAAAAGATCCCTCTTTCTGCCTCTGTGGATTTGGGTGTCCTGTCAAGGGATATGGTGTCTGCTTCCAGTATTCCTGCTGGGCTGAAATGATGACTCTGGGGTGTGCTCTTCTCCCTCCATGAACTAATGGGAAGGCTGCTTTCAGGGGAGGGGGGCTGTATCTTGTGTTGCCTCCCCTCATGAGGCAGTGTAAATATTTATATATTCTGCCCCAGGCAGGCGGGGAAAAAGGTTTTTGTACATTTATAAAAGGTTTGAGATTGTGATTTTAAAAGTGACTTCTCTCTCCTCTCCTGCCCTTCCTTCTTCTCCACAGCTCCCCTTGTTTTTACTGTACTGCTCTTTTCTATACCTGTATCTGCTCCCTTCCCACTTCTGGCTCCCTTTCCTCCTTCTGTAATTGATTGGAAAGGTGCAACAAGGAGGGTGCGACGCACTTGTCTGATGCCCTTTTCTTCCCCAGGTTGGTTAATTAAATCCCAAACTGGTGCTTCTGGATTCCTTGTTGTATGTGTCTGTGTATGTCTTTGAATGGCTTGGGATGAGAAGGGCAGGAGGATAGTTGAAGGGGAGATAGTTTAAATAACCTCTGTTCTTTCAAGCCTACAAAGAAAGCAGGAGCCTGTTGCTTTAGGCTGATTTGAGTTCTTGGAAGATAAACCTAGTTTCCTGGATTATTTCTATACAGGTTGAGTCTCCTTTATCCAAAATGCTTGGGACCAGAAATAGTTTAGAATTTTTTTCCATTTTGGAATATGTGTGTGTGTATATATATATGTAATGAGATATCTTGGAGATTGGACCCAAGTCTAAACATTAAATTATTTTATGTTTCCTATGCACCTTATAAACATAGCCTGAAGGTAATTTTCAACATAATATTTTAGATACTTTTCTGTATGGAACAGAAACAACAGAAGTCAAAGATGTCACTATCTCAGCAACCCAAGTGGACAGTTTTGGATTTTGGAATTCAGGATAAGGTAGACTCAACCTATAGTTCATGTCCTCTGGAGAAGAGAAATTACATGAGAGCAAACCACCTACTCTTTCAGTTACATCATGGTCCTGAAAGTATTCATAGAAGGGCAGTAATGGGGAACTAGCATTGCAGTTGGGGACGTGGTGGCTCAGCGGCTAAGATGCTGACTCTGTTGATTGCAAGATCAGCAGTTCAGTAGTTTGAGACCTGAGTGCCACGTAATGGGGTGAGCTCCCATCACTAGCCCCAGCTTCTGCGAACCTAGCAGTTCGAAAACATGTAAAAGTGCAAGTTGATAAATAGTTAGCACTTTTAGTGGGAAGGTAACAGCGTTCTGTGCAGTCATGCTGGCCACATGATCACAGAATAGTCTTTGACAGTGCTGCTCTTCAGCTTCGTAACGGAGATGAGAATTGTCCCGTATAGTTGAATGCAATTTGACAACCTTGTCAAAGGGGAAACCTGTACCTTTTAACATTGGAGTTGGGGGCATGACAAATATTGTTATAAAGACTAAATCAGTAGTAGTTCTACCAAAACAAGAGTCTCTTTCTACATTGAGGCAAATTGATAACCCACTGCAAATGGCTGCCTCATGTGGAAAATAGTTTTTTTGTCCTCACCTCCATCCTTAGCTTTTCAGACTAGGTCACTGAGTACTCATTCGATAAAGTTGCTGCAACACAATCATCAGAAAAAGTTCAATTAGCAGGCTGATCCCAGGAATCCCTTTAGTACACTTGGGTCCAAAATCGAAAGAAGACCCTACTGAAACTCATCTCAGGTTTAGGACAAAAGAAGCCTGCGGAATAACTTGCCACAAGCTGCACAAAGTATGTGTGCAGACATACAAAGTATAGTATGTGGAAGGTGGATCTAGTATGTCTAGATACCATAAATCACTTGTAAATCAGAAATATTCCCATTGTCCCCTAACTAATGGCCTTGTCTAGATATAGGTTAATGAAGAGCTTGAGATATCTGTTGCTGTAATCTAGAGTAAGTGTTTATGTTCTGAGAGTGTATGCTCTTGTTACATAATTTAACATCTTTGTTGTTCTGCTCCCACATTTCAAAGAAATGGGCTACATTATTAGGAGCCTTCTAGTGTTTTAGCATTTGACATTTTCCCACTTGACAGGATGGAATGTGCTCATAGTGTTCCTTGCACCCTGGTTATTTGTGTACTTGTTTTCAAACCCCTATCAGTTTCTGCCCCAACACCACTTAGGCTGAGACCGTGCTTATAAGGGCCAGTTATCTCTACCATTAACAGACACATGGGTGCATTGTTGCAATCAGGCAAATCTATGGCTTCTGTATCTCTGAGATCCCATCCTGCCATATCACAGTCTTTGAAAAAGCAGGAATTCAACCGGATACAGCATAGGCTCATTTTGAAAGTAACATGGGTTTCCTTTACCATTGTTGGTTTCATAGACCATCTCCTTTGGAGAAATTGTCATGAAGTTATAGATAGATTGGGGGGGAGGTTGGAGTTACGGAGAAAGGAAAGCTTCTAAATCTACAAACTGCTTTTTTTTGTCCCTGACTCTGTGTTTTCCAACTAACAACAAGCAGTGAAACTACATTGAACTGGGTCCAACCTTCTCCCATTGATCAGTGCTGCTTTAGCAAGAAAGAGTTTACAAACCTGAAATACTTTAGGCATGAAATATTTAGCGAAGTGTAGATTGGTTTTTCGA
>NC_056527.1:109111299-109169759 GCF_019175285.1 Sceloporus undulatus
AATAAGACACAAATACACAAAGGCTCCTGCACCAAACTAGTTTGTCTATATCAACCTTCCCCAAGATGGTGCCTATGCTGCTTGCAGATTATGATGTAATCCTATCAGCCAGTCATAATTTATTTTGGTCCATAGACCCAAAATGTACATGTTCAATTAAAATATACATATCATTAAATCCCCAAAATAAAATTGCCCACAATAATACAAGAGTTGCGGAAGTTACTAAATCTAACTCTATCTAACTCAGCTCTAATTATCTTTCTATACATAGTGGGTTCTAATCCTAGCTGCCTCAGAGAGAAATTTGGCAACTACAAGAGTGACATTCGGGCATTTATCTTTTAGCAAGAATTTTACATAAAAAAGGTCTGATCTTCCATTCATCTTACTTAATAATGGATAGATTTTGGCTTCTCAGATATGTAATCCTATACTTCCAGAAGGTGTCAGGTTGGGGAAGGATGGTCTTCACACATGAGATAATTAGGTGATGAGCTTTCATGCAGTCTTGACTCTTGTAGTTTTCTATAGACTGACTGGCAGCTTAATTCCCAGCTTTCTTTTGTAGTCAGTAATTAATTTTCCTCCAAAATATTTTTAAATATGAAAAGAATTTGACAAAACTTGAACTGCAAACCAAGTGATACATGTGTACATCTGAGGAAGTAGACTGAAGTCTGAATGCTAATTTCTTTCAGTTAGTCTCAAAGGTGCTACAAGATCTCTCTATATACAGTACATGTTCTCCTAGGTATCACTGTTTGGTGGATTTCTGTTTGAATTTACTAAATGGCCAACACAGCTATTCCCTCATGCTCTCCTAGAGTTAAAGTGAACCTCTTTCATGCTGTTTGTCATAAAAGATATGTTAAATACTAACTAGAATCTATACAGTAGTTTATATTTCTCATATGACAGTGAAGTCCAAGAAGAAGAGACAAAATTGTTTCCAGCTACACAGATAATAACTTATTTTTCCATAGTATTTTTAAATAATAATTACAATAATGATTCCTGAGCATTTTGTAACTCATCTTCTACAGCAGGAAAACCTAGACATTTCCAGTGCTATAACAAAGATGATTGATTTAACATTGAAGATTTATACAAAGGATTGATAATTGTGCAAATATTACCAATAACTTCATTGTTCTGGTCTCAAAGGTAATATTGGAGTGCAGTTAGTGTAATAAATGTAGGTTGCATTTATTACTGTGTAATAGTTGCAGTCCATATTTATTATAACAAAAGTTAGTCTTTTGAAGTGCTACAAGACTCTGCTGCAACAGTCTTAACAGGACAACTATCCTTGGAGATAACTTCCTTACTTTTCAAAGCAATACATTTCCAGAAGATTTCCACATACTAAACATTGCCATCAAATGTATTTCGATCTTATAATCTGTACAACACTATGCCAAAGTTGGTACAATTCTATACATATCTACTTTATCCTATACATATCTACTCAAAACTAAGTCTATTGAGTTCAATGAGGCTACTGGGAACTTGGAAGTCACTTTATTGGACTGTACCTCCCAGAATCCTGTCCATCAACTGGGAGTTATAGTATAAAAATAAAAATTCCCAAGGTGTGGGTAGGTGGCTATAGGGATGCAGTTATCCTCTTGTTTCAGTGGTACCCGATACCAAAAGAACATTGTCTTAAAAATGTCTGTGTTGAACATCCATTACATGCATCGCCTCAATGTTAACTTCTAATAATTTAAAACAAAAAGTATTGAGAATTACTTTCCTAGTCAGTCAACCAGTTGCGTGGTAGAATGATCTTATATATTCTTGGTAACAGCCTTCTTCGTGAGGCTTCTCATAAAACAGTCTCAAGCCTTCTTGGATTCTTTCAGAAATGGATGTTGTCCATGAAATATTGACAGGTTTTTTTCTTACAATGTCAATAAAATAATATATAAGAATTATATGAAAAAAATATAGCTCTGAAGGTTTGTTTGAATTGTTTTAACGACACTCTGTCTCTCACACACAAACCAGGAGAGCTAGTGTGGTGTAGTGGTGTTAACTAGGACTCCAGGAGACCAGGGTTCAAATCCTTCCTTGGTGACGGAAGTCCACTAGATGGGTTTTCATCCCTTGGACAAGTGACACTCCTTCAGCCAAGAAAGCCCTGTGATGGGATAACAACCAAGAACAAAATGACAAAAAGAGAGATTGAGATTGCCAGAACGCAGTAAGGTAAAACTTGTGTTTGTGATGTTAGAGAGTTGTGCTGATAGTGGATAAAAACAGGGATAACAAATCAGGTGAGGATGATGGGAATTGAAGTAAAACACAGCTGAAGAGCACTGGCCAGGGAGAACCATACATACACTGCAATTCAAGTCCAATACTTAAACTCAGTGATTTCAATGTGCTTCTACACTTTAACTCTGTCTTAAATTATGACCCTAGTTAAATACTTAATCACAACAGTATATTCAAAGCCAACCAAGGACCCAGTTTTGGTAATGTTTCTTCTTCAGAAATTAATTATGTGACTTAGTAAACTAGTGTGATTCTACAGTTTTGTCACATAGAAGCATGCATGATCAGAAATCCATCCAGCTATTGCTGAGCAGACATCAGATGCGCATAGCCAGGCTTACAGCTTCTGTAGTATTTTAAAGACTTAACAACTATAACAAACATTCATCAGCTAAAGGTAAAAATGGAGAAGCAGATAAGATTTTGCTTTTTATTTCACAAACCTGTCCTGTTGTAGGAATATACAGTATGCAGTCCTTGGATTAAACTGCTGCTGTTTTTATGTTGTAAATCAAGAGATTTTGTTCTGAATACATGTGTTTAGTAAACCTGCCTATAAATAAGACAATGCATTAAAAAAGACATGCCATGCTCACAGTAACAGTAGGTAACCTGATTAAAAATACTAGTGCTTACTTTAATTTGTTATTATCTATAGCAAACGTGATATTTGCTTAGGTGGCGAAAAACAGAATTCAATTAAATTTAATCCCTCATTAGTATGCTCTTTCCCAACCTCTCCCCAGCTTGCAGAGGATGCTGGGAGTTGTAGTTCAAAACATCTGCAAGGCATTAAGGTTCGGCATGAATGTTGCATTAAAACAACTGCCAGGTAGTGTCACACGTGTTTGTTAAATTTTCCTGATCCATGCCTAAAGCAAAAGGAATTGGCTTATGAATGGATGGCAGACGCAGGCCTTGAACAAAATTTTCTGTGTTCAGAAAAGGCTTTAGTCAAACCACACTGCAGAAATATTTTTTGTACAGGGCCAACCTTGCAATATTCATCCAGTACAGAAAGATTAGGATCAGAGTGAATATTTGTTCAAATTTTGTACCCTGCGCTTCCATAAATACAGTGGGCCCTAGATAGATCTGCTTGAGTTTGGTTCCAGGACCCCCAGATACCAAAATCCATGGGATGCTCAAGTCCCATTATATACAGTGGCTTAGTAAAATGGTGTCCCTCTTATAAAATGGCAAAAACAACATTTGTGTTTGGAATGTGTGTGTGTGTGTGTGTGTGTGTGTATATATATATACACTCACAAACATACAAGTATTTTTCAAAGCACGGATGGTTGAATTTGTGGATAAAAAAAATCTGTGGATACAGAGAGGCAACTGTAATTGTGGCTCACAAAATCAGTAAAATGGAAAAAATATGAAAAGCAATCCTATAATAACAATTGAAAGCAAGCTTTAAAATTAGGTAATGCTAGTCTGAGAGACAGTGTGGTGTAGTGGTTTGAGCGTTTTGGACTACAGCTCTGGAGATCAGGATTTTTATTCCCTGTGAGCACAAAACCCCACTGGGAGACCTTGGGGCAAGTCACACTCTCTCAGCCTCAGAGGATGGCAATGGCAAAGCCCCTCTGAAGACACTTGCTAAGAAAACCCAATGACAGGGTTGCCTCAGAGTCACCATATGTCAAAAATGACTTGGAGGCACCCAACAATAGGTTAGATGTATACTTAGTCATTCTTAGGCAAGATGCACTTAAATATGTGGAGTTTAACGTACTACTGAGCAAGATACTAATGCTCAGGTTAAGGAACATTGATTTCATTGGGGATGATAAGGCAGGAATCCAACCCATTAATAGGGCAATCCTGTTCATGTCTGTTCAGAAATAAGTCGGTTGATTTCAATATGGTTTGCAAGGTATAGGATTTGTTTGAAATCATAGTAAAAGCTGAGTAAGAAATAACACCAGTAATTTAGGTAAGGTGTGAATATCGAAGCTGAAATACATTTTTGCTTATTTTTTTACACTCCTTTCCAAGTTACTTTCCCTTTTCCGTCTTGACATTTTAAAAATCAAAATCTGAAACTGTAATCCTTTGGTTAGTCATGATTTGAAAGTTGGTTGTTGAAACTTTTAAAGCTCGAAATGTATATTTATGGTCCAAAACACACTGCAGAAATAATCCAGTTAGAGACCGCTTTGGCTGCCCTGACTCAGAGCTAGGGGACCCTGGGAATTGTAGTTTGTTGTGGCCCCAGAGCTCTCTGACAGAGAAAGCTCAGTGTCTCACAAAACTACAGTTCCCAGAATTCCCTAGCAGTTAAAGCGGTCTCATACTGGATTATTTCTGCAGTGTGGCCCTAACACAGTATTTTAAAAAAGAACTATCCAGGAAGTTTCCTGAATTCAACGTTAATGGTTCTGAAACGTTTTGTAAACTTTGCATGACAAGTAATTTATTCCTTATTTTTATTTTTGGCCATTTTATTGAGGTCAATGAAACTTAGGTGACTATGGAGTGACACCTGGTGGCACCTCAAAATGTTTTAAGCAAGGACCAAGGCAGGATTCCCCTCTTCTTTTATTCATGAACATTATAAAGTGTCTCTTTTATACATGAACAATTCGAAAAGTGGCGCCATCCGCTGGGAATCCCTCAGAGAGAGAAGGAGAGAGCTCAAGTTCTGAGGCTTCCAAATATGTACTGAGGTGGGAGACTACAACTCCCAGCATTCTCTCGGACTCCGTTTCCCACAGTCCTCTTCGCCTGCAATCCTCGGAGCTAAGTCTGCTGCTGTCCTCGGAGCGAAGGTGGCTCGCTCTCTATCGCACACATCGAGCCCTGCCGCAGCCTTTCAAGGTGACCCGGCGGGTGAGGCGCGAGCCATCTTGGCTTTGAGACCCTTCAGGGTTTTTCTGGGAGGAATTTTTTCTCTTTATCTCTTTCCCCATGAACTCTCGCGAGATTTGGGCCGCTCTTGTGCCTGACGTCTCGCGAGATCTGGGCGCCGAGGCCGGCGGGCGGAGGGAACAGTGGTGGGAGGAGGGAGCGAGGGGAGGGGGCTGGCCCTGGCGCTTGGTGTTGGTGGCGGCCGCCATTTTGCCGCGGCGGGTCGGGGTTTGGCTCGGCGGGGCCTGGTTAGGGATCAGCAGCCGAAGGGGAAGGGTCGGCGACGTCCCGAGCAGCACCGGCGGAGGCCGCGCAAGGGGAGAAGCCGAGCCGGGGAGGCCTGGGGGCCGAGGATGGCGGCGGATTCTCTGCGGCCCAGGCGGCGGCGCTGGGGCTGAGGCGGCGGCAGGAGGAGGCGGGGCTTCCCCTCCCTCCTCCTCCTCCCTCCTCCCCCCTCCCACCCAGGTAAGATGGCGGACAGGCCGGGGCTTTACTCCTGCCGCTCACACCCACAAAGTGAGGAGGGAGAGCCATGAAGGAAGGAAGGGAAGGGATGAAAGGAAGAAAGGACGCGTTTTCTTTTCCTTTCTCTCCCTTGGGTCACTTCAACCCCCCACCTCTAGAGGGCGCGCTAATGAAAGAGCGGCGGGGGCGGGAAAAGGGAAGGATTCGAGCCAATGGGAGGAAGAGCGTGCGCGCGCGCCGTCTCAGCCGGCCTATTATGACTTCACCCTCCTCGCTCTCGCTCCCCCTCCCTTTCTCTCACGAAAGCGGCCAACCAACTGCCGCCTCCTTCGACCGAGTGGGTAGGGGAGGGGCCCAGCTGAGGGAAGCTTGAAGGGACGGGGACAAAGGGGGCGGGGCTGTGGGAGGGACAAGGGGCGGGGTTTGGGGGGCAGGGGAGGGTCAGAAGGGGGAAAGGGGTGCTAAGGGGTTTAAGAGGGCGGGCCTCCAGGCTTTGGGGTTACACTGGGAAGAGAAAGGAACAAAAGGGAAGGGGGCTCTCTTAAGGCTAGGGGGCAACAAGAGGGGAAACTTAGGTTTGCAAGTTGAATAAGCATTTGAGGATCGGGGTGGAAGTTGTTGGAGGGACAGTAAACCATTGCAGGAATAAGGATAGGATTACATCTAGTTGAGGTTGTTTTTTTCCCCAGCAGAGTGGAATGTTTGGAAAGACCCCGAAGATCCAAGAGTGCAAGGAGTAGCAGGCTGCAAGAAGAACTAAGTAACTAAAGGTGGTTTGGGGTAACTAAAGTAACTAAATCAGGGGCAGGGGAGATAGGGTTAGATTTACATAGCATTGTTCAACGGTGTGGAAAGTTTTGAAAGTGACGGAAAGACGAAGGGAAAAGGGCGATATAACATGGAGCCGCCTGAAGAAGCCCAGTCTAGTAGTGAGGGAGAGGAGAAGGCGGTGGATCAAGAGAGCCCAGAGGATGAGGCAGATAAGGAGACCTCAAGGTTGCTTCCTGGGACGAGCGAGGAGCTGGTTGAACCAGAGCAGGAGATATCGGAAGATGTGGCGGAACTGAATGAGGAGATGGTTGATGACAAGGGGGAAGAAGTGATGACTTTAGAAGCGATTGAAGAAGAGGCTGAAGAGGCTGCAGAGCTTGAGGAGCTTGAGGCTAGTGGGGAGAAAGAAAAAACTGAGGAATCGAGTGAACCAGATCAGGAAGAAAATAGCGTATTTCTAAGCCGAGATGAAGAGGAAGGCGAAGGGGACACCGGAGAAGAGATGGGACAGAGGGGTGCAAAGGAACTTGTGCGTGTGGAAGAAGAAGAACCGGACGAAGAAGGTGGCGTAGTTCTTGAAACGGATGGAGAGTTGGCAGGAGCAGAGGATGGGGAGGAAGGGGATCACGCAGGTTCTGAAGAAGGGGTTGAAGATGAAGATGCTAAGTTAATTGGGTTGGGTGAAAAAGAAATCGAGATCAGCGGCGGGGAGGATTTGGTAACAGAAGAGGCTGAAGAAGTGTCAGGATCAGATGCAGAAGGAAAGACTGGAGAGGATGTGGCTGAATCAGCAGAGGATCAGAGAGAGGTTGGGAAGCTGTCAGGACTGGAACAAAGGGAAAGCTTAGAGGAGACTGAAAAGGAACAGGATGCGTTACCTGCAGTTGACCAAGAAAAAGTTGAGTCACCTGTTATAGATGAAAGGGAAATCCTAATGGAGACTGAAAAGGGAAAGGATGTGGTACTTGCAGTTGACCAGGAAAAAGTTGAGGAGTCACCTGTTACAGATGAAAGGGAAACCCTAAAGGAGACTGAAAAGGAACAGGATTCGGTACCTGCAGTTGACCAGGAAAAAGTTGAGGAGTCACCTGTTACAAATGAAAGGGAAACCCTAAATGAGGCTGAAAAGGAACAGGATGCGGTACCTGGAGTTGACCAGCAAAAAGTTGAGGAGTCACCTGGTACAGATGAAATGGCATTACCAGAGGTAACTGTAGGAGTAGATGCCGCATCAGCAGAAGTTCAGGGGGAGCAGGAGGGGTTGGTGGGACTAGGTCAGGAGCAAACCCGGGTGTTGACTGAAGAGGGAGTTGGGGAATCAACCATAGATCAGAGAGAGGATCAGATGTCGGGTGAAGTAAGTGAAGAGGCACCTGGGGTGATAATTGGGAGGGAAGACCTGACACCTGGAGTGGATGAAACTAAGAATGTGTCTGGAACAGATCAGAGGGAGACAGGGAGCATGACTGTAGAGCAGAATATGGCATCGGCCGTGATTCAGGGGGAGATTGAAGGTGTGATGAGGGCAAGCCAGGGAGAGGTGGAGCAGGTAGCTGGAAAAGAGGATGTGGCATTGACAGAAGGTCAGGGGGAAGCTAAGAGACTCCTAGAAGATCTGAGGGAGGCAGAAGGTGATGCAGGACCAACAGTAAGTCAGGGGGAAGTTGAAGGCTTGATGGGAACAAGTCAAGGAGAGGTAGACAAGGTGACTGGGAAAGAGGATATAATACCAGCAGTGAGTGAGCAGGAAGCTGCCATAGCCCCAGAAGATCTGAGCAAAGAGGGGAGAGAACGGGCTGAAGAGACCAGGGTAAATCAAGGAGAGGTTGAGGTGGAGATCAGAGAAGAGAATGTGGCATCAGCGCTGGACCAGGTTGAAACTGTGAAGGATATGGATCAGGGCAAGACTGAGGAGGATGTGACAGTAGTTGTTCAGCAGGACACCACCATAGAGATATCAGCAGTGGTTGATGGTGATTCCACAGAGACAGGTGAGGCTGCAACTGGAAAAGTGGATATGGTACTAGCAGTGGGTCCCACTGAAACACAAGTGGTGACTATAGAACAAGAAATGACACTGCCAGTAGGTGTCGAGGAAGCAATTGAGATAGTAGAACCACCAAAGCAAGAAGACGTTCCCAGAAGAGACTTGGACGGAATACTTCTACAGAGTGATGAGCAGGGGATGAAAGAAGAGATGAAATCAAGGAGGAGTCAGGAGAAAGTTGAAGAGCTAGCAGGACCAGAAAAAAGAGATGCAAAAGACTTTGAAGGAGTTGATCAGGGGGAAGGCAAGCAGTTGGGATCTGCAGATGTGGTTGCTGAGGAGGAAACTGGAAAAGGACAGGTGGCATCAGCCAAAGATCAGGCTGGGGCAGAGGAGGTGGTGGTACTATATCAAGACCAGGCAGCAGAGGTTACAGGTGTAGCTGAGAAAGTATTGAGTCAGTATCAGCTGGATGCTGTGGGGGGAAAAGTAACCTCCAAGGAAGAGGCATTGGCTTGGAGACCACAGTTGGGTGAAGATTTGGCAGGTCCAACTCAGGAGATAGCAAATGTAGAGGCGGGGATATCCAGATGGGATTCAAAAGTGGCTAAGCCAAGTCAAGAAGAGGCTGCACTTAATGCCACAGTAGGTTTGAAGACAACTGAATTGTCAGGACAAACCCTCAAAGTGTCAGAAGAATGGGGTCGACCAGGTTCCTCAGCATCATCACGTTTATCACAGCACACAGCTGTAGAAAGTCAAGAGCAACAGCACAGGGGAAGGGGGAAAAGAATTAAAGGACTGGCAGGACTACGGCAGGGGCCAATTGTGACACTACATCATGAGGCAGCCCGGGCAGCTAGAGGGAGAGGTGTGCTGGACCACCTGGCTCCAGGGTTGATTGTGACCAGTTTAACTACACAGGCAGAACAAAGGGGATTAATAAAACAGGATCATAAGCAGTTCGGAAGGGGGATATTAGAGCAGAGGGAGACCCGATCAGCTGAGCCAGGACTTCATGGGACAAGAGTCAAGATGGGTGAAGGAATGGTCCTCATGGGCTACAGAATTGGCCGGGAAGGAATGTCCTGTTTCTCAGAGGCAGATAACAAGGGAATGATGTTTCAGCAAGGGTCTGGGTTAGAGGCAACAACATTGCAGCCAGGGCCTGAAGTAGAGGCAGCAAAAGCACCGCAGGGGCCTAAGCTGGAGACGACAGGAAAGGAGTCCATTCAGGAGATGGCAGAACAAGTCAAGGAAGGACAAGCTGTTCAGGAGCAGATGGTGCAGGGAACTGATGTAACTGACGTAGCAGGGCAACACCTAGAAGGAGTGCATTTGGCATGGCTTGGAAGACCACTGTCAAGAGGTTATGCAACATCAAGACCAACCTCTGGCTGGACTGCAGGGATAGGGGCAGGACATGGGCTTGCTTTAGGATCTTTGCGTGCAGGAATAAAAGAACGAATTGATATGATGGTAATAGGGCAGGGAACAACAAAGTCAGCAGGACAGAGTCCTGAGCCACCAAAGCTTGATGTGGGAAGAAGGATGCTTGGACTGGCAAGCAAGCCAGAGAATGTGCACTGGCTCAAGAAAGTACTGGTATCGGAAGGGCTAGCGGCTCCACTCTCTGTAGCAGGTCATAGCCCAAGCATAAAACCAGAGAGTCCTAGCTTGATAGCAGAACAACAGAAACCAGGCCTGTTGTGTGGGAGGCAGCATTTAAAAGAGTGGCGTGATGGTGTGATGGGAATTGCAATTAAACAGTATAATGCAGTGAGGAGAGCAATGTGGGGTGCAGGCCCAGTTGGCTTGCATGTCAAAGGAGTGAAGGTGACAGGGAGTACAGACAATGTTTCACCTAGTAACATCAAGACTACTTCCATTCTGGAACAAGTTGAATGGAAGATGCGGAAACTGGCGCAGCATGTGACAAATGAGAGTGTGCCAGGATTGGAAGTGGAAGGACGGGGGATGACTGATCTCTCCAAGCAGGATGTGGAGTTAGCAGAGTCGGGACAGGGCCATAGAATTTCACAATAACTGGATTTAGTATTGTGATGAAAAGGTCATAGAATAATGGGTTATTTAATAGTTAGGGGTGAATTGAAGACTACAGGAACACAATATAAAGCAGAGATTAATTAAAAAGGGTAGTAATTTAAGTTGTAGATACTCAGCTTGCTGAACTAAGTAGACTTAGAGATCTGTGACAAGAAAAGACTAGGATAATGAGCCAAATGTGACAGGCAGAATATTGACACTTCTGGAGTAAAGGTGGGTGTAGAGGGAAACAAAACACAAGGTAAAACAAGATTGGGAAATGGATACTGGAAAAAATAAAGGCATCTGATTCCCAGGCTTTGGTGGCAGGCACACTGACCATTAGCAGACTGTTCAGATGTAGCTGCCAATGTCTAATACAGACAAGGGGTGAGGTTAATCCTGTCAAGGTGCGGGATTAGTGAAGGAGTTGACATAGTGGCTCTCGAGCACCCCAAACAGGTTCCTGCCTCTTCTCATAGGCTTGGATTTGGTAGCTGGTGCTTACATTAAAACTCTCCATTGCAACCCGCAGTCAGGCTATTCCCTGTCTGCATTACAATTATGGAGAAACAAGGTTTAGTCTTTGCTTCAGCAGAGCCACTGGATACTCTGGGTTAGAAGGAGCAAGTGAAAGATGCCAATCAAGAAACAGACGACACTACAGCTATCCTACAAAAGGGTGACTGCTGTCCTGTATTGATAGCCCTGTCTTCTTTCAGGAGTAGTCTTCCTCAGGAAAGTGAAACCCTGGAAGTACAGTCTGAAAAGCAAGAGGACTTCTCAGTTCACACAGGTACAGATGACAGTGCCATACAGGTGACAGTGACCCAAGTATAGGTGACTGCATTTTCATACACAGAATACATGGCCAGTTAGGACACAATAATGTGTTGCATTCATACTGAAAACATTCTTGGTTGAAATAAAAGACAGTCATCCGAAATAAACTCAGTACAGCAAACTAAACGTTCTTTAGTCAAAAACAGGTGGAAATAAAGGCCTGTCTACAGGGAGCTAAAGATTGAGGGAGGAAATTCCATTAAATAAGGAGCCACTATTAAAAAGGCCTTGTTCTTTTTACTGAACAGCATATTTTCTAGTAACAGACAGCTTTCAAATACGTTTACATTTGGAATACCTGTACCAGCTTTGGCTAGTATAAAGAGCTCCTGGCTACCACAATGACTTCTTCCACAGTTCAGAAAGCTCTGAATCCAAAAGAACCTATCATCTTTTTTTAAAAAATGTATTGTTATTGTAATGTACAAAACACGATACAAGAACTATATACAAAGCATGACACAACAATAAAACAAAATAAAACAGTTCATCTCACAACTTTACATTATGTTGCGGGTCTCCTTCTTGAGCTCTGCTCAATGTAAGCAGTAATTTTAAAGTCCAGTACTATCTTTGTGTAAATCTAGTCCAGAATGTCTGATCAAAGGTTCAGATAGGTTGTCTTTTCTTGTTTCTACTTTTTATTTACAAAGTCAATGAGTGGGAATCATTTATACGTGAAAAATCCTAATTTTGGTCATCCTGTATAACTTGCTGTTCTGTCAGACAGTTTTTCAAGTAACCATAGGTCCCATACCTTTTCCCACCACATATCCAGAAACACCTTTCCTGTTTTCTAACATCTGGCAATTTCTACATGGGCTGCTGTAGTGAAGAAATGTATGAGATTTTTATGTTTCAAATTTGAGTTCTTGCCTACATATATAGATAACAAAAGTGTTTCTGGACATAATTTTATTTCTTGGTTGTTAATCAATGAAATTTGTTCAAATACCAGTTGTCAAAGTGTGTTGATTTTGGGGCACACTAGCCACATGTGCAGAAATGTGCCATTATCATTACGACCAAGCCAACATTTGGAAGAAACATTTTTAACCATTCTGGCTAGCTTCACTGGAATCAAATACCACTTATGTATAATTTTCAAGGTGTTTTTTCTAATCAATTCTGATCTGGATTTAAAGGGGGTGGAAGACCAAACTGCTTACAAACAGTCTTTTAGTGGAAATATGATGGCATACAAAAATTCTTGAATGTTTCTTGTCTAATGCTGGTTTTGTGGTGCTTTACCATGTATTAAAGGCTACTGATACAGTGGTGCCTCGGGTTACGAAATTAATTCGTAACGCGGCCGCTTTCGTAACCCGAAAAGCCTTCGTAAGCCGAATTGCCATAGGCGCTAATGGGGAAAAGCCGCGATTCCGTGCGAAAAAGCCGAAAAAAGCACCAAAAGTTTTTTCGTAACCCGAAAAAACATTCATAACCCGAAACAATAATTCCCTATGGGATTTTTTCGTATCCCGAAAATTTCGTAACCTGGGTATTTCGTATCCCGAGGTACCACTGTACAGTAAGCAGCAAGCTTGATAGTTTTGTTTCGACATGGGTAATTTAACTTGTTGCAGAAAAAATCCTTTAGTTTAGTTTTGGTTAAAGTTTCAGTCTTCAAGGTTTGTTTAACATGTTTCTGTTAACAGAATAAATGATTGGTCTTCATTAATTTTTTCAGCTAATTCTGAGACAGGCAGTCCCGAGCGCAGGCTGGGCTGCCAAAGAACCCAGGAGCTGGACGGCTCGTCCCAGTGGCTGGCTGACCAGAATGAGGCCGGTTCCCAGCATGCACTTGAGCAAGACACCAGCACTACAACCACAAACGAAGCTTTTGGGACGAGAGGCAAAGAGCAAGAGAGAATTAAAATGCAGAGCAGTCCTCCCCAACAGCACCAGACACTGCACACACAGGTAGAATTGTTGTTGGTGGGAACCACAGTACCAGCCTCTATGTATTAGACACACAGGATGGAATATAGCTTTTGTAAAATGCTTGTGGTTTGGCAGAGGCTCTCAAACTGGATTTGGAATGCTTTCATGTGGTATGTGAAGTGCTGTGCTATGGGGAGCAGGTTGGGGGGCAGAACAAGGGAAGCTTGTTTTTAATATCCCACACTGACATTTCTCTTGAGTACATTCCTTTTCAGGATAGACACTACTATAGACACTGGATTCCCAGTGATTGGGCGGCATATAAATAAATCCTATTATTATTATTATTATTATTATTACTATGCTAACATGTTTTTATCTCCCCTGCCTAGAGTACATCAGACAAAATGACAGGCAGCAATCCAGTGTCACCAGCCTCCTCGGGCTCACCTGCCTCGAGTGGTAGCATCTCCCCACCACATCTTACTCACGATTCCTCTCTGGACAGTCACCTCAGTTTTGATGTTTCCAAGACACAAAACAGAGCCGTCGTGTCAGCTGGGATGTACACCTCACCTGACCCAGCAAGCATGTGGGACAAGACCCATGCAGAAATTGCTGAGCAGGCCAAGCACGTAAGCCATGCCTGATTCTGAGTCATTGGGCCCTTTCCATAATCTTGTTTCAGGCATTCCCTTGCATGATGTAAGCTAATGGGTTGTGTATTCGCTGCTGCCAAGCTGCAGTTCAAAGGGTGGAGATATGGTTCCTAACATGGGCCCTTTATTTCAGGAGGCAGAGATTGAGAATCGCATTGCAGAAATGAAAAAGGAGGGATTCTGGTCTCTGAAAAGGCTTTCAAAGGTCCCTGAGCCAGTTCGGCCTAAAGTGCACTGGGATTATCTTTGTGAAGAGATGCAGTGGCTCTCAGCTGATTTTGCCCAAGAGCGCCGCTGGAAGAGGGGTGTGGCAAGAAAGGTGAGTTCTCTCACTTTTTTCAAACACTTTTCCAATCACCAGACCATTGTTTTAGATTTAGCCAGTTTTCAGTTATATGTTCCAATATTGGCATCTGTGAAACAAACGTTGGGCCTTTCTTAACTGTTTTGTGGTATCTGTTAGGCTTGAAGGCATTTCCTTATTTTGAAGGCTTCTAGCTTCTACTGTTCTGAATGGCAGTGTAATGTATGTTCTTAAAATTACCATCTATGAAGTCGCCATTAAGCTATACTTAGCTCTCACTAAAATCCAGACCCAGGAAGTAGGATATACAGAGCATGTACAGCTGTGGTGAGTGGTGGCCTGTCCTTTCTGTCTTGGATGCAGGTTGTGCGCATGGTGATCAGGCATCATGAAGAGCAGAAGCAGAAAGAAGAACGAGCCAAACGAGAGGAACAGGCTAAGCTGCGCCGTATTGCCTCATCCATTGCCAAAGAGGTCAAACAGTTCTGGAGCAATGTTGAGAAGGTAACTAGATTTTACATCATGAAAGCTGTATGTAGTCTTACTTGTTTTATCTATATAAGTGGCATCCTCCAACTGGTATTGATCTATCAAACCAAAAGTACAAAAAAGCTTTTGCAACAGAATTCTCTGCATATAAATTTGTTCTTATGGTTTGGTTGGTAAATTTAGTTAAACTCAATTTTAGTTGTTATGTTTGAGTTCAAACTCCCAAATTGACACGTTTTGGCACTTTATGCCCGGTATATTCTCTGGTTGGTCAGAGGAGTCCATATATGTTGGGTCATACAGCAATTAGTACTGTGCTATCTTAAAACCCTCTTCTGTTTTAATTACATTTTTACATTAAATTGCATTCTTTGTTTTAAGTACTCTATCAATTGAAAGTGCTTTACAGTACATTTCTGATTATCACAAGTAGAAATGGCTACCAGTACTTTGGCAGAGAGCATTGCTATTGAAGTTTCAGAAAACAGTAGGTCTTAAATGGTTTTAACCGATCTCTTTAATTCAGGCTCAAGCTCCAGCAGCATTAGGTATTGCAGGCAGATGAAAGTTCAGATTTTTTCCTTCACACTTTTCTCTCAGGTTGTGCAATTTAAGCAGCAGTCACGTCTGGAGGAGAAACGGAAAAAAGCCTTGGACCTGCAACTTGACTTCATAGTGGGCCAGACAGAAAAATACTCAGATCTGCTAACCCAAAGCCTCAATGAGACTCTTCCGGTTCCCAGCAGGAGTGGTGGCTCACATGCTGGGTCCACTGCCTCTAGCCCACCACCCACCACTCAACTTATTGAGGATGAAGGTCAGAACTTTAGATGCTTCAATTCTGCTATGAATTTGACAGTTGCCACCCACTTGCCAGGGTTAGTTATAGACTGGTACCCATATCGGGTACATGTCTTGCATTCCATCTTCTGCTCTCCAGGCCTTTATTTCTGTTATAAGTGAATTTTGTTGCCTATAACCTATCCTTGCTTGCCAAATGTGTGATTATCCTTCATTCTGAGGAAAGATTTTGTCTCATGGGGATTGCATCTGATCCCTCGTTTCCTTTTCTGACAGATGGGGATTTCCAACCTCATGAGGAATCAGATGACGAGGAGACAATTGAAGTGGAAGAACAGCAGGAAGGGAATGATTCAGAGACTCAGCAACGGGAGATAGAGCTGCTAAAGCAGGAGAGTGAGCTGCCCTTAGAGGAGCTGCTGCAGTCACTGCCAGCCCAAATTTTAGAGAACTCTTTCAATGTGTCGCCTTGTGCCTCAAGTTCTGACAATGATGAAGAAGAGGAGGTTGACAGTGAAGAGGAAGATGGGCAATTGGAAAAACAGACGTCCAAGAACTTAAAGGTTTGCTGTTGGTTTATGGATCTTAGATTGGGAAACACATTGGCATCCTGTAGCTAAAAACAAATCAGTTTGGCTCTTGGAGTAGATGTTTGGCTGCAGATGCCCCTACCAGCTTTGTCTTCACTTCACCCCACAGGCTGGTCTCTCAGTGAAGGTTTGATGGGCTCCTGTCAGATTTTGTAACTGTGCCCTTTGTGACTTGTGGTCTGTGGCAGACCCATGCAGTACTAAAAATCTCACACTCTGATCTGTCTACTGAAAGCCTTTTCTGTTCTCTGCTTAGCAGGAAAAGCCGAAGCCTGTTTCACAGAAGAATAAAAAACCCTGGAAGCCTGATGAAGAAGATGAGGAATTCACTGCTAATGAAGAAGAGGGTGAGTGTATTGTTCTTTCGGCAGCTGACTGAATGACGAGTCCAAAGGACAAGTTTGGCATTTTGATTAATCAAGGAAATTGGTCTATGAAAATCTGGTTTTATGTGGATCCTCTCTACTTTAGGAATGAACACAAACCTCAGAATTTTAGAATGTGAAATTCTTTTAAAATTATTGTTAAATATGGCTAAATTTTGTGAAATCAAAGCTGTATTGTTTTATTTTACTTCGTTTATTGGTAAAAGTCTAGGGCATTAATTTGGGAGTCCTCCCGTGTGCTAACCTGGTGAATATTTTCTCTCCTAGCTGAAGATGAAGAAGAAACAATAGATGCTGAAGAAAAGCTGGAAGGTGATGTGGATCACAGTAGAGAGCTGGATGACTTGGCCAAGGAAGGTTAGGAAGCAGATTGTGTCCTGGAGGGAAGGAGCAGAGCAAATGGGGGTCAGAACATAAACTCCATGGGACTCAGAAAACTTTTTTTTACTACTCAGTTGTATGTTTGTATGTATTAGGTCTATGTACCATGTTATCCAGAATTTCTGCGCTTAAAGTGACAGGATCAGGATAAGCATCTGTTCCATTTCAGTACTCTTATCTGATGGAGTTTCTCTCTAAAGTGTCTCCAATAGCCCTGGAATCTTTAATACGTATTAGTAGGCAAATATTGTTCATTGATATTGTCCTTGGGTCTTCCATTGTAATTTTCAGAAATTGCTCCAAAATAATGACAATGGGGAGCAGTGTGAGCATCTGATCTAAGAAAGAGATAATGTGGAAGATCAGGTTGGCTAAGAAAGGACAACAAGCATTGAAACTGATACCAGGCTGGGGGTTTGTTGCTACCTCTGTGGATTACTCCTCTACTCCAACTTATAGTTTTATAGTACAAAACAAGAGGGTCACCTTAATACACTTGCATCGTAATCTGCAGCATAATGTGATGCTTTCTTTCCCTGTGACAGGTGAGCTGCCCATGGAGGAGTTGCTGCAGAAATATGCTGGTGCTTATGCCTCAGACTTTGAAGTGGAGGAGTCAGACTCTTCATCTGAAGCCTCAGAGCCTACTACTTCAGAGTATGAGGAGGAATCTGAGGAAGATGACAGCAGTAGTCATTCAGGTATAAAAAAGAAGAGAGAGGCTACTACGGCGTGCCCTTGGCTTATGCGGGGGATCCGTTCCGCCCCCCCCCCCCACGTAAGCCGAATTCCACGCAAGCTCAAGCCCCATTGCATGTGGTGGCATGGCAGCGCACGTGCGCCATAGGTGCACGTCCCATTCATTCCAATGGGACGCGCTGCCCCGCACAGCTTCCTGCATATGGTTAAAGCTGCATATAGTGTGCCCATGTATGACGCAGGCACAATGTACATGGGTGCACTATATATTATAATGCAGCAGAAACCTTTTTGCATTTATTACTGGAATCTCATCATTTGAATAATTTTTTCTGTTAAATTCAAACATTCCTCCCCAACCTTAGGATTGGGTTTTGATTTTCTAAAAGTGTTTATCCCAAGAACAATTTGATGTGTAACATATCTTGATGGAAAATATTTAGTGATTCTTGTCCTTGACTGCCACTGATTTAAATAAGTTGGAAATAAATCAATCAGGTTAATTGGAAGAAGCTGTGACCTGCTTGTGCTTTTTTTGGCCTAATTTTGCTGTGTTTCCCCCTCCACCTCATACAGCAGAAGAGATAGACAGTGAGCAGGATGAAAGTGAAGATGCCATGGAGGAGGAGGAACCTTCAGTGAGCCAGGAAGAGGACTTTGGGGTTGAGTACCTCTTGAAACAGGATGAAGATCATGGTGGTGAGGGAGACATTGATTCAACTCCAGCTCCTGGGCCCAAGAAGGAGATCACAGACATCGCAGCAGCAGCAGAGAGCCTGCAGCCCAAAGGATATACCTTGGCAACTACACAGGTGAGTCATGAGGAAATTTGCAGGGGCCAGTACTACTTGTTCAGAGTGAAATAAAGCAGGCAGATTATATTGCTCTTCTCTCATGTAGGTTAAAACACCCATTCCCTACCTTTTGCGTGGGACACTGCGAGAATACCAACACATTGGTCTGGACTGGTTGGTTACCATGTATGAAAAGAAACTCAATGGTATTCTGGCTGATGAGATGGGGCTTGGCAAAACAATCCAGACAATTTCCCTGCTGGCACATCTAGCCTGTGAAAAGGGTGAGTCAGGGACTTTTGAGAGGCCCACGGTTGCTGGATGTGATATTAGAATTACAAATAACAAAATGAGAATGGAGCGTGAGGATGGGCTTTCCACAACGATTGATGATGTACTAAACTTCAGTACTGCCAGTATCTGTTGGCTTGTTTGTAGCACAGTTTAAGGAGATCTGTTTAGGAGGTAAATGGAGGCTCCAGTTTTGGGGATCTCTGGGGAGCAGGCTTTGGGGCAGACAGAGCTGGATTTGTTCAGGAAATGGTGCATAACTGCAGAGGGAGGCATAGAGTTAGCCTTGATCTCCAGAAAGTGCATAAAGTTCCCTGTATTTTTAATATATATACATACATGCATATCTGATCTTGCAGGCAGTTGGGGCCCTCACCTGATCATCGTTCCCACCAGTGTGATGCTGAACTGGGAGATGGAAATCAAACGCTGGTGCCCCAGTTTCAAGATCCTTACATACTACGGGGCACAGAAAGAACGTAAGCTAAAGCGTCAGGTAAGAGTATTCAAGCATTTGCAGCTGGCAGTCAAAGATGGGATTTGTCTCTCAGTGTAAATGATTTAATTTTCCTGTAGTAGAGGAAATAAAGCAATAAAAAGTAGTGGTCTTTGTAGTGGTTTGTCCCTCACACTTGTTCTGTCAGGCAGAAAAACAAACTGGTGGGGTTTCCCCAGCGTTTTCCAGCGATGGAGGGAGGGAATCCTCAATTGGGTTAGTTCCCTCCTCTCGCTCCAATAGGCAGGGACTAGGAAGTTGCAGGTGACGTCAAGGAGGGAACGCCCTGACCTTCCAGTCTTGTTCCTGCCTCGCTCCAGATAGGTCGTTCTTCCTCTTTCTCTCCTTCTCCAACTTTAAAAACAATAATAATAATCCTTTCCTTCTCCTTCCCTTCCTTCCCAGTGCAGGACTAGATAGGGAGTCAGGAGCTACAGCATGGAGGATGCGGAGGAGAGCCCCGGCATGTCCGGGGATTCCTCGCAGATTGAGGGTGCCCTGCGGCGAGTCCGCACAGCGGCACAAGCAGGGACCCCCAGATTGGCGCGGCCGGAGGAGGGAGAACCCTCGTCTCCGAGCCCAGATGCGCCACAGCACTTACTCCCTTCCCGGGATCGGGAAGGAGTGGTGCAACCAGCGGAGCCCATCAGGCATGTAAGTAGCCCTTCTCTGCCTCTCCCACCAGCCTCTCCCTTCACCCTCCCCCCTGAGATTTCCTCCCTTCTGGCCTCCCTAATCGCAGCACAGGCTTTGGTCTTAGCAGACCAGGTCGCCCCTTCCCCTTTACTCCATCCCCAGCCCTTGCCTAGTGAGATACCAGCGGCCCTTCCTCCTTCCCAAAACCCTCCCAGGGACTCTGTCAGGAGGCTCAACGATTCCCCTCACTGGGCTCACTCACCTTCTTCTTCATTGCCAGCCAGATCGTCATCAGAGGCCATTCCAGCCAATGAGAGGGGCAAATTCAAACCTAGGCTGCACAAACGCCTCAGAGCGGTTAAAAGTGGCGGTAAAAAAGCCCGCCAAACCCACTCAGTCTAAGGCTTCTCATAAGAGAAGGGCGACATCTAGTGGCCATCAGTTAAACTACAAGAAAGCCAAACTGCTACTTTCCAATCATTCCTCAGATGAATCTATGGATAACTCCCAGTCTCAGTCAGTCTCTGAGGGGGGTGAAAATGATCTTTCTGAAGAAGAGGAGATGGATACCCCCCTTCCTCCTTCCTCTGCCAGACTATTTACTGCTGATGATTTTTCCATTCTCCTGAAGAAAGCCATTAAGGCTCTGGAATTGACTGACACACCCAAACCTACTCAGGTTCTGGACACTGATTTACCTCAGGGAAAGGGTGACTCCTTCCCACGTCCTTGTCCTCCTTGCACAGAGGTCCCATTCCCTGCTGACTTTATGAGAGTGGTCAGAGAAGAGTGGTCCAAACCTGCAACTGTAAGACCAAACCCTTCAATAGTCAAGCAATTTTACACCTTACCATCCTCAGTGATGTCAAAATTTCAGGTCCCTTTGGTTGATGCACCCGTCTCACAACTCGTTTCCTCAGCCATCTACGCCAAAGATGGCGATGACACTCTAAAAATTCCAGAAGACAAAAGAGCAGAGTCGGCCTTAAAAAGAAGTTTTGAGGCTTCTTCCACAGCCATCAGGGCTTCATCCTCTGTCTCTATCCTCTCAAGGGCTGCTTATGGCTGGGCCAAAGACCTTATCCAGCTTGTGCCCAAAGGTGACACCAAGCTTCGTCAGGGTATAAATAAGCTAGTGAAGGTTCTGGCATTCACTTCAGATGCTTCTCTTGACATCATCCAATTTTGTGCCAGGGCCCAGGCTGCCTCTATTCCGGTCAGAAGGCAGATTTGGCTAAAAAACTGGCAAGTCGATATGCGATCCAAACAGAACCTCACTATGGCTCCCTTCGGGGGATCAAAACTCTTCGGTGATGTGCTGGACCCTATACTCATCGAGACTAAAGACAAAAAGAAGGCACTTCCATCCTCATATAGACGCGACGACAAAAAGTCCTCTCGCCAAGGTCAATCATCTGGTCGTTCCTTTCGTAACAACAGCAACTCCTCCTTCAAACAAAGAGACAACAGATATGGAAAACAACAACAATGGCCTGATCGAAGATTCTCACCTAAACATCAGTCACAGGCTAGAGCCTTCGGAAAACCTGCCTCCAACAACCCTGGATCCTCCAACCCTGGCAAACAGGGAACCAATCAGCGATCCTGACTACCCGCCGGATCTGGTGGGAGGCAGGCTACTACATTTCCACCATGTTTGGCAAACAGCCACATCAGACAGATGGGTCTTGTCAACTATTTCACAGGGCTACTTGATAGACTTTATTCACCCTTCCCGCGACCATTTCACAGTTTCACCAAGGTCGAAGCGTCCACGCAAACACCTGATGCTGGAGGCCATCGATCACCTACTGAAGATAGGGGCAATCGAAATTGTACCACCTCCAGAGAGACACAAGGGGTGCTACTCCATCCTGTTTATAGTGCCCAAGAAAAACAAATCATGGAGGGCAGTCCTGGACTTAAAGAGGGTCAACAAGAGTGTCCGAAAACGTCATTTCAGAATGGAGACTCTAAAGACAATATTAGAGTCATTAAAACCACGAGTCTACATGGCAGCCCTAGATTTAAGGGAGGCTTATTTGCACATTCCGATACACCCATCTCACTGCAGATACCTCCGTTTTTGTTACAACAAACGTCACTTCCAATACAGGGCGCTTCCATTTGGCCTCTCATCAGCTCCAAGAGTTTTCAGCAAAATAATGATAGCGTTAGTCGCACACTGGAGACTACAGGGCCTATACGTCTTCCCATATTTAGACGATTTACTGATTGCCGCCCCAACTTTTCAACAGGCCTCCAGCGCTGTCACTGCGGTGTTACAGTTGTTGTCTCTCCATGGTTTTCTGGTAAATCATGGGAAGAGCCACCTTATACCTTCTCAGACGATTCTTCACTTAGGATCATTGATAGATACCCTCAAGGGAGTTGTATCACTGCCACCACAACGGATAAAGGACATTCAAGATTTGATAACCTCCATTCTTCCTTCACCATCAATAGATCTACTTCTCCTTGCAAGGCTTCAGGGACTCATGATATCAGCCATGACCTGTGTTCCCTGGGCTCGATTTCACTCAAGGGAACTGCAATGGCTGCTCCTACCCTTTCAACAGATGATTACCCAAAAGAGACACAAACAGGTTCATGTGTCCCCAAAGCGTAAAAAGGTCACTACAATGGTGGATGTCCAATCGAATACAACTGGGACGCCCAATATGGCTTCTTCACCAGATACAAATAACCACAGATGCAAGTCTCCACGGATGGGGTGCCACCCTCGGCAAACACGTGGCTCAAGGCAGGTGGTCAGATCACGAAAGAGCCCACAGCATCAATTGGCTGGAACTCAGGGCGATCCGCCTGGCCCTTCTGGCCTTTGCCCAGCTCGTAAACCACACCCATGTTTTGGTCAGGACGGACAACATCACAGCAAAAGCTCATGTCAACAGAGAGGGCGGAACCAGATCACGAGCGCAGATGCAGGAGACCAAAAGTCTAATAAGTTGGTCGGAAATCAACCTCCTGTCTCTAAGGGCCAAACACATAAAAGGGACTCTAAACACCAAAGCAGACTGGCTAAGCAGGACAGACATAGACCAAGCAGAATGGCATCTCCATCCAGAGGTATTTCAAATGATATCCCGGTCTCTGGGGACTCCCATGTTAGATCTGTTCGCATCCCCAGTAAACAATCAGCTACCAAGATTCTTCTCCCGATTCCCGTCTCAGGGTTCAGAGGACACCGACGCCCTTCATGCTCCGTGGCCTCCGGGTCTGCTCTATGCCTTTCCTCCGATCCCAATGATATCCAGATGCCTGCTAAAGCTAAGAAGCGAAAGAGCTACCCTTATACTGGTTGCTCCACATTGGCCAAGAAGGGCCTGGTTTCCAGAAATCTTATCCCTATCACAGGACAAGTTCAGACTTTCTCTGCGCCCAGACCTGTTATCCCAGGGTCAGATATTTCATCCAGACCCACAATGGCTCAATCTTCATGCATGGAGACTGAACGCCTCATCCTGTTAAGAGATGGCCTAAATGCTCAGGTAGTTGATACCATCATCCAGTCTAGAAGACCCTCGACTAGGCGAATATATGAGTATACTTACCGCAACTTCACTTCTTGGTGTAACTCAAATAATATATCTACAGCTTCATTTTCAATAGGCGACCTTCTCCTCTACCTTCAACAAGGACTTGATAAGGGACTCAAGCCCAACACTCTAAAAAGACAAATATCAGCAATCACTTCGGCTCTACCTGTCAAACTATCAAGTCAGATTTCTTCCCATCCTTATGTCAAGAAATTCTTGAGGGCAGCTACACTACTTGGTCCTCCCGTAGTTCACCGTTATCCAACTTGGGACCTCCATTTAGTTTTGGCAGCTCTCACTACAGCTCCCTTTGAACCACTACATCAAACGGACATCAAATTCCTTACTTGGAAGGTGTTATTTCTTATAGCCATTACCTCCGCCAGAAGAGTCTCCGAGCTAGCAGCCTTGTCAGTCAGATCAGAGCTTTGTTCTTTCAGAGAGGACTCAGTGGTGTTACGTCTAGACCCAACATTTATCCCCAAAGTCAACTCTACCTTCCACAGGTCCCAAGAGATCGTGTTACCGTCTTTCTGCCCTAAACCCAAAAGACAATTAGAAAAAACCTGGCACACATTAGATGTCCGGCGGGCCCTTCAAATCTACATCAAGCGTACACGACGTTTTCGTACTTCTGATCGCCTGTTTGTCTCTTTTGCTGCTTCATCTAAGGGCAAAAGAGTGTCCGCCTCCACACTATCTAGGTGGTTAAGAGACTGCATATCCAAATGTTATACTTCTAATAGCTCATCTGCCCCTCGGGCTATCACCGCCCATTCTACACGCAGTGCTGCCACATCGGCTGCCCTCTCCACTAATGCCCCCCTGGTAGATATTTGTAGGGCTGCCACTTGGGCTTCCCCCTCCACTTTTGTCCGCCACTACCGTTTGGATGTTTTCCAATCTGCAGAGGCTTCGTTTGGTAGACGAGTCCTCCAAGCGATTGTCTAGTTGCCATTGTCAGTTCTCCCTCCCACAGTAGATAGCTTTGGCATATCCCAATTGAGGATTCCCTCCCTCCATCGCTGGAAAAATGAACATTGGCTTACCTTGTGATATGTTTGTTTTCAGCGATGGAGGCGATGGAATCCTACCCTCCCAGAACTGAGGTCACGCTTCGGTTTTGGAGAGGATAAGCTAGATACAAGTTGTTTTATACATAGTTTTGCTGTTCTTAACCTTCTATATGTTAGTGTTAAATAATCTTTAGCTTTGGCTACAACGACTGGAAGGTCAGGGGCGTTCCCTCCTTGACGTCACCTGCAACTTCCTAGTCCCTGCCTATTGGAGCGAGAGGAGGGAACTAACCCAATTGAGGATTCCATCGCCTCCATCGCTGAAAACAAAACATATCACAAGGTAAGCCAATGTTCATTTCCCCCACTCCATAGTGGGAGGATGATATTTACACATGAGAAGATTGCTTTGGGGTTGTAACAGAGGGAAATAGTGAGTTCTGTGGGATCGTGGATAAAAATTTTAAATATTTTTTTGTCTGTTAAGTGAATCTAAAAGGTTGCTAATCTTACAAGTAAGAAATTAGACTACAGTGCGCCCACGTCATACATGGGCGTCTTTTATGCATCTTTCAGCTTATGCTGAAAGACGCACGATGGAAGAAACAATGGCGTGTGCGTCCGTGGTGCATACGCCATGCCGCACATCATGCATGAGCCCCATTATATCCAATGGGGCTTGAGGATACACACTATTTACCTTATGCGGGAGGTCTAGAATGGATCCCCGCCTAAGGCAAGGACACACTGTATATTGCTATTATTTGGGTTTTACAGGTATGGTTTTAATGTATATTTGGTGGGCTGAAGGACGTGTTAGAGCACTGGAAGGCAGATTGGAATATGCCATCAGATCTCTGTAGGATTTGAAGTAGATCAGTAAGGGTTTGTGATCCCCAGTAATAGCAAGAGGAAGAAAACATGGGTTGCACAGGAGTGGATTTCTGTTTGAAAGTACTGGGAGCTCAGTTCTGTTGTGTTCTGTTACTGAAATCAAGTGTTAATACTCAGAACATGCTCAGAGTTACACTCTTTTAAAATTCTGATTGCACATCTTTTGTGCCTGCCTCTAGCAATAGTTTATTATGGTATATAAGAAGAAAATAAAGTGGCTCTGACAAGACTGAAATCTGCACACTCCTTTTTTTTTTTTTTTTAGAAAAGATGAGATTATCCTTGTGAGTTATTTTAAAATTATTTATTATTATTATTAACCTTTATTTATAAAGCGCTGTAAATTTACACAGCGCTGTACATACAGTCTTTTTAATTAGACGGTTCCCTGCCCATACATGCCTGGATACAATAGAAGGGAGTAAATAGGCAAGTATTATTCTACAAAAGTTTAGAAAACCACTAGGGGATTGGAATATGGCAAATGTTTGGTATGATATGAATCTGTCCGTTAGACATAGCATCAAGTTGCAGCCAAAATAATTTTTTTCATAGCATTTGAAACACGTTTTAATGCTATTAATAAGAAACTGGATTATTAAGACATTGACAGACCTGCAGATAAAATACATGAAAGCAATAATATTATAGTGTACTTTATAGTAACAAAAATGCCATTCAGAAACAAATCCTTTAATTATCATATGTTTAGCCAAACAAGTTGTTTAACAGAAAACTTTTAAAAAAATTAATTATTATTTAAGCCGGTGGCCATAACATCTGAACTGCATTTTGCTGTTTAATTTCCTGATTTGGTCCAATGTTGGTATACTTTTATTGACAGATGTAAATCATATCAAAGCCTAATAACTTTGGATTGCTAATATTAAAAAGCATTAAAATATGGCTGATCAACCTTTAAATGTTTCACAGTATTAATGTAATAAGCAGGATTTGATTTTTTTTCATTAAAACATTTGGTTTAAACCAAAAAACCTGTGGGGTTTGGTTGTTGTTTGTTGGTTTGTTTCCGTATATTTTCCAATCCTGGATCCTTCCCATCCATAGGGGTTTCATCTCCCTTCCTGTAGATGGGAAAAAACGCAGACAGTCTGGCACACATTATTTAGTGGTGTAGTGTCATGCACAATTCCACATGCACACTCCACTGTTGAATAATGTAGGGCATAGTGATCCACAGGCAGTTGAATCCATGGATCTCTAGACTGCTGATTTGGCAGGCCACTGTATAATGTCTGATTACAGAACAAGATGGATTTCATTTACAAATCATTTGCAGAAGTGATAATTTTGTTTTGGTTTGTGTAGACGTTTGTCTAATCCAGGCAAGTGAATGGCTAACCTGGAGTCTTCTTTCTTGTCTGTGTTCAGGGGTGGACCAAGCCTAATGCCTTCCATATCTGCATCACCTCCTACAAGCTCGTGCTGCAAGACCACCAGGCCTTTCGCCGCAAGAATTGGAAGTATCTGATCTTGGATGAGGCTCAGAATATCAAGAACTTCAAATCGCAACGCTGGCAGTCCTTGCTCAACTTCAACAGGTGTGGAGCATGTACTCTTGCACTTGGAACAGGAGAGGGATGTCTCCTCCTTGGCTCTCATACTCCTACCAAATTTGTGTTCCAGCCAGAGGCGACTGCTGCTCACTGGAACCCCTCTCCAGAATAGCCTGATGGAGCTGTGGTCCCTCATGCACTTCCTGATGCCCCATGTCTTCCAGTCACACCGCGAGTTCAAGGAATGGTTTTCCAACCCCCTTACAGGCATGATTGAGGGTAGCCAGGAATACAATGAGAACCTAGTCAAAAGGCTGCACAAGGTGAGCTGGGTGGGAGTGAAGGACATTGGCCTGATACTGTTAAAAATATATGTGGAAGTAATATCATGCTATAGGAAAAGATCTGGGATTGAATCCCTTCCTCTTGGTTGTCTTGAGGGCAGGTGCTGCGGCCATTCCTCCTGCGAAGGGTGAAGGTGGATGTAGAGAAGCAAATGCCAAAGAAATACGAGCATGTTATCAAGTGTCGCCTCTCCAAGCGTCAGCGCTACCTCTATGACGATTTCATGGCCCAGGCTACGTAAGTACAGGAGACTGGTGGGGAAGCGTGAGAAGTACAATGGGAACCAGTGTTGGGCTTTTTGTAAAGAAAAGAGCCTCTTGCTTGCATCTGATAAATATGGTAGGCAGGATATTTAGAGGAGAGAGTAAAGGGTCTAGAGAATATGTTCAAGTGTTTACTGTTTGTCTTCTGGTTCTTTTGAGTTCCTCAACACTGGGCAAGCAACCTTCACCCCCTTTCCTCTTTGAAACCAGCAACGGTCCTGGCTGAGTAATTGGCTGTTTTTGCTTTTCAGCACCAAGGAGACCTTGGCAACAGGCCATTTCATGAGTGTCATCAACATCTTGATGCAGCTTCGTAAGGTCTGCAACCACCCTAACCTGTTTGACCCACGGCCTATCCACTCACCGTTTATCACAGAGGGCATCTGCTTCAACACAGCGTCCCTTGTCCTGCACGCTCTTGATAATGACCCATTTAAGGCAGGTGCCTCTCTTTTCTGATTTGATGGGAATGAGGAATTCCCCATTGGGGGTACCAGGTAGAGAAGGTGATGGTTGCCTTGGAGGCAAGCCTCTGTAGGGTCATTCGGCATTATACTTGGGTTGTCACTCAAGGCATGTGGGCTTTGTTTTTTACAGCACGTGGACATGGGCATCTTCGATCTTATCAACTTGGAAGGCCGTGTGTCCCGTTATGAAACAGACACATTCCTGCCCAAGTGGAAGGTAACCAGGAAACTGATTGAGGAGATTGCTGAGTCTCCAGACCCTCCTCCCAGACCCAAGCCAGTCAAGATGAAAGTGAACAGGTATCTGGTATTCTTCTCCCTTTTTCCTCCACGAGCAGTTTTAGTTTTTATTGCTCCTTTTTTGAGCATTCTTGATGTTCTTGGCAGTTGTAGAAAGATAGTAGCAAACGTTTTCCCATGATCTCAGATTTTTCATCTTTGAAGGATTGAGAATTTCCTGGTCTGAAATAAAAAGGCCCAACATCAGAAGGTGATTCTCCCAGAAGTATATATGGCCATGTGCTAGCTAACAGTATCGCCAGTTAGGGAGTTTTAAAGGTCCTGACTTTAAAAAAAAATGGGTAGTGAAGAGACAGCGGTATTCTTCATTGAGGTGTAAAAGGGATTTATTTGTAGAGAATTGAGTTCTTATAGGGACATGTCCAGTGTCCTAGTACTGAATCTTTTTCTTCCCCGTTTTTTCCCCTTTAGGATGCTGCAGCCAGTGCCCAAGCCAGAGAATCGTACTGTGGTGCTAGTAAACAGCCCTCGCCCCATGGCACCCCTACAGAGACCTGTAGCTCCTGTGCTACCAGAGCCACTGACTCCTGCTCTAGCCCCCATTCAGCATCCAGGCCCAATCTTGCCAGGGCCTGTGCAGTCTACCACGCTCCCTGTTACGGTGTCTCTCCCTGTGCCCATCCCCATGTCTCCCTCACCGGTCACCATGTCAATATCAGTGCCTCCTGCTGCCAGACCACAAACCCAAACACTAGTGCCTACTCTGAGCCAGAACAACACAGCTGCTGCCTTGCTGCAGGGCCAGTCCTCTGCTTCACAGGGTAAGGTTCTAAGTGCAGGGTTGTGGAGAGATATGCGCAAAGTTGTTCATTCTGTTTACCGAACCTTGAATTTGTGTTCTTAGAGGGTGATTTATGGATTTGTCTTAATTGTAATAGATGAATCTAGCCTTTTGTGACTGCAGGGAGAAACATGGTTGTGGAACAACTTTTAACGTTGGTTGTTTTTCTCTTGTTTCCACAGTTTTGTCCCTGCCAATGACTGCAGCTCAGCTGGTCCCAAACACTCCACGACCCCTTCTCCCTCCAAGTCCTATTTCTTCCACTTCCACCACTTCCTCACTTAAACCTCTGCCAAACCCTATGGGGCAGCAGCAGTCCGTCAACACCCTGTGTGTGTCGACTATGGGGCAACAGCAGTCCATCAGCACCCTATGTGTATCCACTGTGGGACAGCAGCAACAGTCTGCCATTAATCCCTTGGTAGTGTCTTCTGGAGGGCTGCAGCAGCCTGTCAGCACCTTTGGAATGTCCTCTGTGGTGCAGCCACCACCACCCATTAACACCTTGGGGGTGTCCCCTGTGGGTCAGCAGCAGCCCATCAACACCTTGGGGGTTTTGCCTGTGAGTCAGCAGCAGCCCATCAACACCATAGGAGTTTCCACAGTGGGTCAGCAACAGCCCATCACCACTTTAGGTGTTTCCACAGTGGGGCAGGGGCAACCACCACCCATTAACACCATAGGGGTGTCCACTGTGGGGCAGCAACAGCAGCCCATTAACACATTGGGAGTTTCCACTGTGGGGCAGTTGCCACCCATTAATACTCTGGGGGTTTCCACTGCGGGGCAGGGACAACAGCAGCCCATTAACACATTGGGAGTGTCCCCTGTGGGGCAACAGCAACCCATTAACACGATGGGAGTGTCCTCTGTGGGGCAACAGCAGCCCATTAACACCTTGGGAGTGTCCTCTGTGGGTCAGCCCCCACCCATTAACACATTGGGGATTTCTCCTGTGGGGCAGCAGTCATCTAACGTTTTGGGTCCAGCCCCTACCAGCACCATCGCCACAGGCACCATTGGTAGCATGATGAAGCCCATGAATATCCATTCTGCTGTACCTGCTTTGTCTGGCTACAACTTCACTACAACTGGACCTGTGCAGCAGAGGCTTCTACTCTCCCCGGATATGCAGGCACGATTACCCTGTGAGTATTCAGTGGTCAGTTGAAAAGCAGTACTGCATGATAATTGTCTCCAGAATCTCACAGTCTCTTCTTTTACTGCAGCTGGTGAAGTGGTGAGCATTGGACAGCTTGCATCCCTGGCCAACCGGCCCCTCCAGAGTGCTCCAGGCAGTAAACCCCTCACCTTCCAAATCCAAGGCAACAAACTTACCTTGACAGGTACACAGGTGCGCCAGGTCACTATGCCTCAGCCAGCCCGACAGCTGCCAAGTAGGTAAACCGAAGTACCCCAATGACATGCCTCTCCTCTGTGTCCAGTAATAATTTCCCCACATAAAAATCTCTGCATGATATATGTCTTACTCAACAGCAAAGCAGTAGTGGATTTGTTATTTTTGCTTTGCCGTGTTTGTTTTTGTTTTGTTTTGCTTCTGAAACCTATGCAAATAAACATGCTGGAGAGAAGATTCTGTCTAACTTCTTGTCTAAAATGCTTGTTTGAGATGTGCAGGAATTTCTCACCAGGAAGGATTTAACCACCTATTTGTCCTTCAAACTGGATTGATTGTGCAGAATATATTCTTTATTGTCAGTACCTAAATCCTCTTGAGAAAGAGAACTGAAATGTTTTTAGCTATACATTTGCAAGCAGAATCAGGGGAGGGGAGCTTATTAGTTAATGTGCAGGGGAGTGATAACCCTGGGTTGTTGATGTTGTAAAGAGAAATAGATGTTAGTGAATCCAATTTTTTTTGGTTTTGTTTTGTGTGTGGAAGTAGTCCCTCTAAGCTCCTGTTGGTTCTCTGTGAGCCATCCGGTGACCCGAGGGATACAGGAAATGCCAGAGCTATGCCTGACATAGAGGACCACTCCCTTTGGTGGGATCTCTGCAGGAGAGCTTACATCTGCTCTTGAATCTTGCCATTCCTTGCACATGAACCAGGAAGTCTCCCTTTCACCTTTCCTTCTAGGGAATGTAGTTCACTTGGTGTCTGCTGGAGGCCAGCACCACATCATCAGCCAACCAGCTCAAGTGGCTTTGATCCAGGCTATGGCCCAGCAGGCTGGGCAGGCACCAGTTGGTGTGCAGGCTGTGCCAGGCCACCAGCCCCCTACCATCCTGCCAGTCCCAGCTACCAGCACAGCTGCTGCAGCTGTTGCCTCCACAGCAACCATCAGTGTCCCCATTGCTGCCGCCCAAGGTCAGTAAATAATTATTGAAGAAGGAAATATTTGGAACTTTGAAGTGGGGCTCAGTGTCAAGATCTTGGGATTTTGTCATTGGGACAGTGTGCTTCCCTTTCCCCCACTTTCTTCCTCAGTTGTTCAAACATCTGTTACTGGCTGCCCTTCACTCTTCTTTCCTTCTGTTCTATTAACAATCTTTCTCCCATGCTGCTTGATATGCTACATCACCTTTTGCTTCTCCTTTTTGTGCCAGCCTAAAATCTCAGCAATAGCCAGAAATTGTCTGATCTTTAAGGTAGCCCCAGTACAAAGTATTTTCTTCCTTGTTGCATCTACAGTGCCCTCTTCAGCAATGAATAGCTCTGGAGTGGTAAAGATTGTGGTACGCCAGGCTCCTCGAGATGGTTTGGTATCCGCCTCACCTGGCCCACAGCAGCCACTTCTGCGCCCTG
Organism: Sceloporus undulatus; assembly: GCF_019175285.1. Taxonomy (NCBI): domain Eukaryota; kingdom Metazoa; phylum Chordata; class Lepidosauria; order Squamata; family Phrynosomatidae; genus Sceloporus; species Sceloporus undulatus. The sequence goes on from NC_056527.1 coordinate 109,142,874, forward strand.
TGACACCAGCTGCCACTACCCTGCCTGCACTTCCAGCTGCAACCCTTATGGCTCAGCGAGCTCCAATCCCAGGCAGTCCTGCACAACCAGTCAGGCCACCCACTCAGCCACTGGTGCCACTGAGGGCACCCACACCAGCTCCTCTACAGTCTCTTGTGAGGCCTATGCTGCGAATGGTACAGACGCCAAACCCCAACCTGGAGCAGCAGTTGGGTAAGTGTGTCTCCCAGGGATACCCCAGGAAGGCTTTGTAGTTCTGAGATGGTTTTTGGATTTGGAGATTATTAAAGTACCAGATTCATTTAGATACCAGATTGACTGTTTAAAGAGTCACATCAGATTTATTGGAGCTTTCCAATGCCCCCTTCATCCCGTGGTGATGCTTTCGTTTCTTTTTACAGTTACAACATCCCCTCCTCCTACAGTGACTCCGTTTGTTGTCACCCCAGCCTCTGCTGTTGTTGACAATACCTCCCCTGCTTTGGCTTCCCCAACCACCTCAAGTCCAGTGCCCAGGGAAGAACCAGAGATTTTAATGCTGCGCTCCACAACACCCACACCCCCTCCCCCTTCTATTCTGGCCCCAAGACTTCGGCGACAACCCCCTCCACCACCCCGCTCACCCTTTTACCTGGTGAGTTGCCTGGCTGAAAGACCCAAGTTCTGGTTTGGAGCATGGAGCAGAGGAGAGGGGTGGATGTTCAGGAGCTTGTGAGGTGGGAAAGAACTGAGTTTCACTCTACTTGACAGGCTTCCCCCCTTCTTTGGCCTTTAGGAATCACTTGAAGAGAAGCGGAAGAAGCAGAAGGAAGAACGCCTCAACCGTCTTTTCCGCCTCAATGAGCAGCACTGCAACCTTGTACCTATTTATGGTACTGAGGTGCTGCACTTTTGTACCATCTTTCCTCCAACTCCCCCTTCTTGGAAGGAGGAAGAGGGAAGTGAGCAAGGTGTGGCAGTTGAAGAACTAGAACTTAACAGCTCAAGAGGAGCTGGTTATACCAACTGCTATGTAGCTCAAGTTCAAAGGGACCCCCACCGCCTTGAGGCCTACTGGCAGTGGGCAGATACCTTGACTCAGGCTATCCTGACACCTCAGCAGCGAATTGAAGAACTGACAGACATTATAGAGAGGTAATTTTGTCTTTCTGAAGGAGTGAGGATGGTGGCATAGAGGGTTTGGAGAAGCATGCCAGGTTTTCCAATATGTCCCTGAGAATTAAGACCTTTAACTACTTAAGGGAACACCTTACTCTTCTGAGGGGTTCTGGTATCTCTCCCTTGATTTCCTTAGCCTTTCTTCTGTCTCTGCAGGTTCATTTTCGTTATGCCTCCTGTGGAGGCTCCCGCCATCACCATGCACACCTCTCACCCACCTCCATCACTCCTGCTTCAGCAGGCTGTCTTCAAGGAGACACTGCGGCAGGAACTCTCACCCCATGCCAGTTGCCTGCATCGTGTTGTTTGCAGCATGAGGACTCAGTTCCCTGACCTCCGCCTCATCCAGTATGACTGTGGTATGTGTTGAGGGTAGGAGCTGTGTGACACCAGCTGGGAATAATAGTTAAAATCTGGGCAGAATGTATGGATGGACATGCACATGTACTCACAGATGGTTTTTTCCCCCTTTTGTCCTTTTGTTCTCTCTTTTTTTGTAAATAATTTTTAGGAAAGCTGCAAACCTTAGATATTTTGCTACGGCAGCTCAAGGCTGGAGCACACAGAGTCCTAATTTTCACACAGATGACTCGTATGTTGGATGTACTGGAGCAATTTCTTAATTATCATGGGCATATCTATCTGAGGCTGGATGGGAGCACCCGTGTGGAGCAACGACAGGTACGTGATGGCAACTTGTTGCCACTTGTGGAGTGCTGAGAGAATGTTCAAAACAGAAATTGTTTTGGCAAATAGAGGAAAAGGTTTCCATCAAAAATCCAAATTGAAAGTTAGGAAATGATTCCCTGCATTCAGATTAAACAAAGAAACATACAATCTGATCATTTGTCATTGGCCAGAGGACTAATGGTTACTTGATTTGGACAGGAAATTGGAGTAAAGATCATGGACTGAGAGAGCCATGGAGAGAGCCATCATCCTATTTAGGTAGAACTTTTGGTTGATATTGTAGTTCTGGAGATAAACATTGACTTTGTGGGCTGCAGAATGAATGGAATTGTTAGCATATCATTCTGAATCTTACTGTTGATCTCACACCAGAACTCTGTTCTCTTCCCAGAACAAGGAAGTAAAAACAGTCCTCTTAATTTTTCTCTGATACGGCAGGCACTCATGGAGCGTTTCAATGCAGACAAACGCATCTTCTGTTTCATCTTGTCGACACGTAGCGGTGGTGTGGGAGTGAACTTGACAGGTGCCGACACCGTGGTGTTCTATGATAGTGACTGGAACCCCACCATGGATGCCCAGGCCCAGGATCGTTGCCACCGGATTGGGCAGACACGGGATGTTCATATCTACAGGTTAGTTGGGTTCTCTGTTGCTTTGGGAATCTTCTTATGCCAAGGCAGACCACTAGTTCATTTCACTTATGTCTTGATGGCAGCAATTTTCCAAATTTTGATTACCCATCACTGCCAGTGTCATGTTGAGATAGTGGGATCAAGGTTAGGGATATTTTGTGTGTTGCTGCTGTGCTGCAAAAACCATAATTTGTAGGTTAACTCCGTATTGTCCTCTTTAGGCTGATCAGTGAAAGGACAGTGGAGGAAAATATCCTGAAGAAGGCAAATCAGAAGAGGATGCTGGGAGATATGGCTATCGAGGGGGGCAATTTCACTACTGCCTATTTCAAGCAGGTAATCATGCAACTGTCAGTGGCACAGAAGTTGAGTGCTAAATTGTGTTCAGTGTAATCTCTGGAGCAGCTGGTTTATATTGGATACTCCTTTGATACTAAGCTCCATAAAGAGAAAAGGGTATCTGATTGCAGATAAAGAATTGTGTTACTTTACTACAAGAAAGGCAACAAAAGAACCTCATCACGTTCTAAGGATAAGCCAGTCTTCTGAAATGTGGCTTTTCCTTGAACAGAGTAGAATTCCTGCCAAGATTGAACAGCTCATTACTGAAATTTGTGATTTGCTTGCATCTGTACTTTTCAGCAAACCATTCGTGAGCTTTTTGACATGCCACTTGATGAACCAGCTAAGAAAGAAGGGGAGGTCCCAGCTGTAACACAGGAGGATGAAGAGGAGCCCATGGCCACCAAGCAGACCCAGATTTTGGAGCAGGTGAGATTCCTTCACTTGGCCCTGATGATAAAGGTAGTGTGGTTGCCCACCTTAGCCAAGGAACCTTGCTTATCTTTACCTGGATATGTCTGGCTTACAGGCACTTTGCAAGGCAGAGGACCCTGAAGATATCCGGGCAGCCACCCAGGCCAAGGCAGAGCAAGTGGCTGAGCTGGCAGAATTCAATGAGAACATCCCCTTGGACTCAGAGGACAAGGCAAGCAAGGAAGAGGAGGAGGAGATGTCAAAGGCAGAGCAGGAGATTGCTTCCCTGGTAGAACAGGTACCTGATCACTTGGTGAAAAAATTGCAATGTTTCGTCTTCTTTTCACCTTCTTTGTGGTGTGCCTGTGAATTTGCCTTCTCCAGACCACTCTTGCATCTAGCATTAACTACTGTAATTGACAGATCTCCAAAATCTCAGGCAAAGGGTTTTTTGTCAGCCCTTTCACCTGGGATCATTTTAAATGAAAATTATGGGTCTCAGTAAGGTACCCAGAAATCTCAGTTCTCAAAACTGCTTAAGAAGCTTTGGTTCAAAATCCTTATTTTTTCACCTAGTTTTTCTGCAGCAAAAGTATTGGCTCCTGAATTTTTTCTGCCCTTTACAGCTCACCCCCATTGAGCGCTATGCTATGAACTTCCTGGAGGCATCTCTAGAGGACATCAGTCGAGAGGAATTAAAGCAGGCAGAGGTAAATTTTCCTTTCCTCAGTTGTGCTACCCCTCTTCTGCACAGTGCTTCATCAGGCCAGTGCAGCTGAAGGGAGCCTGTGCAAGTTTAGAGTGGCTGTCTTCCTTCCATTTGCAGTTGGTCAGTTCCTCAATCTGATCCAACTTAAAAGGCAGCCACATAATAATCATCTTCCAGGCTGTTGCAAATGTCTTCCTTCTGTACTTGCAACCTTTCAGGGAGATCACATACAAGACTAGAGGTTGGCAAAATAGAAGCTTCTGTGAGTTTGTGATAGAAGAGGGGATGGTTAGTAGTTCACTGAGGAAGGAAGATGGTCTTGGTCTCTGAAGTCTTGCTGGAATCAGCAAGTGGTAAATCTCTTTGGATGACCACTGAATTGTTTTTCTGTTTTGTCCAGGAACAAGTAGAAGCAGCCCGCAAAGATATTGATCAGGCTAAGGATGAGGTTGTCTTCAAGCTGCCTGAAGATGAAGATGAAAGCTGTCTCCTTGAGGAGACTTCCAGCAAGAAGAGCAAAAAAGCAAAGGCTCCTAACCGTGTAGCGTCAGAGAGGACAGGCACACGTATGAGTGAAAGACTGCGTAGCACCCGCCTTCCACCACGAGAGGGTGACAGTGGGGACGTGGAATCTACCCAAGCAAGGCTGTCCAGTCTTCGGCATCCTCGAGTGGTAACTGATGAGGATGATGATGCTCTACCCCAAGTAGCTCAGCACACACGAGGTGCTGCTGTGCGTAGAGAGCAAGTGCGGGAGGAGAAGGCAGGTCATGTTGTCTTGAACACTCGGAGAACTGTACCCCGTCGAGAGGAGCCATGGACTAAGGTCACAACTACTGGGGAGAAGGTACACAAAGTCTCACAAAGAACAGAAGCTTCTCCTGGTGACAGAGTTTTGAGAACTAATCCCCACAAGATAGAGACCCCATCTGTTGGGGATAAGTTACCCCAAATGACTCCACAGAAAATGGATGCAGGAGCTGCTGGTGACAGAGTTCTGAAAGGCAGCCCTCCAAAAATAGAAGCCAAACCTGCTAGTGGTAAGTTCCCAGAAAGTTCTCTCCAGGTAACAGACTCTGGTTTGAATAAAGCACTAAGGTTAGTCCCACAGAAGTCTGAAAAAGCCTCTGGTTTGGTTAAACTGCAATCCAGCTCATCTACATCTGAGGCATCAGTATCTGAGACACAGATCTCACAGATTAATCTACAGGAGTGTGATGAAGAAGTGACCAAATTCAAAGCAAATGTGAAAGAGAAAAAACAAAGGGAAACTCCCCAACTCAATTCATCAGCCCCTGAGTTCCATATTGCAGAGAATATCTCAAGTATGGAGTTACCAGTATTTCAGGTACAAGATTCTCTAATGGCTGCAAATTTATTGGAGCCATGGAAAACAGCTGATGCTGGGAAGACCATCCCAGTGATCCCAGCCACTGAAGAAATGGCATCAAGCCCAGTACCTCCCATTACCACTCCAGAGCTATATTGTGAGAACAAGCCTGAGGCTGCCTGTGAGATTGACATGCGATTGAGGGAACAAAAGGAGATCTTGTGCAAGCCAGAAGAAGAAATGGATAAGATTGCCAGTTATAGTGCTTCAGAAGAAGAATTGGTGAACTCTGCGGAGGAGGCATCCAGGAAGGAGGCTACTCAAGAAGTGGTATCTTCTGATGATGGTGATAGAAAAGTGACAGGTGCGCTTCCTGTTAAAGATTCCGAGGAAGCAGCTGCTATTGTAATGCCTATATTTGATAGTGAGACCCCCAAAACAGTATTCACTTCCCTTGACCACTCTGTGGCAGCTGCTAGCTCCCTTCTTCGCATAGAAACGTTACCTTGTGTCAAGGAACAGAATGGTTTGCAGCAGCCTCCAAAACCTGTAGAGCTGCCTTCAGACTTGACAGAGGAGTCCCATCCTGAAATTTCCACTGTAACTGCATTGCTCACCGCAGAGGCAGCTAGCAATAAAAGCAACAGCCTCAGTGAGTCACCCAAGCAGAGTCAAGGAATAGTGGAAAAAAACCTTTATGGAGATGAGCAGCAGGTCAAAGAGGCAAAGAGTACCACCATCTCTCCAGGTGCTGTCTCTTTACAAGAAAGTTCACCAGTTGCCGGACTCTGTACAGGAACTGTCTCTTCAGATGAGAGTGAGAGTCTTTCACCAATCAAAGCACCCCGCCGTCGAACCAGTGCTGATGTGCAGATCCGGCAGAGTTATCAAGACCAGGATGGTCCTGCTGCCAAAGTCCTACGGAAGTTGCCAGGGAGGCTGGTCACAGTGGTGGAGGAAAAAGAGCTGATTCGACGTCGCCGTAATCGTGTGCACAAGCTGAGTGTATCTGATGATGCTGTGGTGAGTCCGAGCAACAGCTCATCCCAGGAAATGTCTGAGCCGGATAGTTCGTCTTCTGGTAAAGAGTTGCCACTGTTGCGTGACTTGCCTGCCCGTCGGAGAATTGAGATGGAGAGCCGAGCAGCAGCTAAGGAGAGAGATGAGAGCTCAAGAGGTGAGCTTTTTGTTAGCCCTTCTACTGAGCCTGTCAAACGCAAGCGAGGACGTCCTCCCAAGATCAAGGTCACAGAGCAGCAAAGTCCACTCATCCTTCATACTCCTCTTGAGCCAACTTTGGAAGTCAACCCACAGAGCAGATTGCCAGAGCCTGAGACCCAGACCCAAAGTAAGATCTCTGAAGAGAAGGTGCCTGAGAACCAACTCCAAACTAAAGCCACTGAGCCGAATGTGCCCCAATCCCAACCCCAGAGTAAGAACTCTGAAAGGAAGTTTTCTGATATGCAACCACAAAATAAGAACACTCAGCAGAAGGTGTCAGAAACCCAACTCCAAAAGAAGACCTCTGAGCAGAAGCTGCCTGAGATCCAACCTCAGAATAAGACCACCGAGAAGAAGGTATCTGACACCCAACCCCACAATAAGACCTCTGAACGGAAAGTGGCTGAGACTCAACCTGAGAATAAAACCTCTGAAAAGAAAACATCCACACAGAAGTCTCCCAAGAGTAAGGCGAGTAGCCAGAATGACTCTCCTGTGGAGAAAAAACGGCGTGGCCGCCCCCCCCAAAATACGAGAGTCCTCCATTGTTTCTTCTAAGACTTCTGTTTCAAAAACACTGTCAGCCCCATCTACAAAGCCTGACTTACCCCCCCAGGTACAAAAACAGCTGCAGAAGTCCTGTGCATCCATCACTGTAACAGAGACAACATCTGAGATACATGAGTCAGCGGACCTGGCTCCCAAAACTACTTTAGTCACAAAAACAAGCCCTAAAGCACGAAACCGAACAGCCATGCATCCCAAATCCACATCACTATCAAAACCAGTTCCTAAGGCACAAGAACTGTTGGCCACTTCCCCTAAACTTCTTTCCAAATCATCCACAGAGGAGTGTGAAACTCTTGCTACTCCCTCCAGAGTGGTCTGTGCAACAGAAACTTCCACAGAGATACAAGAGAAGCCTTCTCTATTCCCTCTGCCACATACGCCTGCCAAAACTTCCCTGTTGCTAGATTCTCCACCGAAACGGAAGAGGGGGCGGCCCCCAAAGAACCCTTCTCCATGCGTGGAGGCAGAACCATCTCCTGCTTCCACCTCTGACCAAGAGACCTCCCCTAAGATGCAGACATTAGCCCCTCCTGTCCGTAAGCGGCGGAGGCAAAAGAGGAAGGATGAACTTGGCTCATCGTTGCCTGGCCATAACTGGAGCTCATCGGAGGGTGAGGATACACGCCCGCTCACCAGGCTAGCTCGGCTCAAGCGTGATGAGAAGCCAGAGTCCTGTACTGAGAGTTTAGTTCAGTCCTCCCCAAAGCATGTGAGTATGGAGGGTGCCTCATCAGCTGACAGCAATGCCTGGGAAGAACCTTACAGTGACACTCCTGCCCGTTCTACCCGCCTGCGGCCTGGCAGCCTCGTTCCACCACTGGAACGGGAGACTCAGCGGCGAAAACGACGCTGTTCGTTGGAGGGCAGTCGGGTAAGCAACAGGAGCAAGTCACCTGTTCCCCAAGGTTCTTCAGAGCAGGAGGGCAGAGAATCAGATTCCTCCCCAAAGTCCTCCCTAGAGTCAAATGGTAACAGCTGTGTCCAGGAGCCCAAGCGCCAGTGCTGTGAAGCCAGGGAGCATGGCAGAGGGAAGGGGCGGAGGCAAAACCACAACGGTGGCACTGCCGACCGGGTCCTCCGTAGTGCAGTGAAGCCTGCTGATAGTGCTGATGTTCCCACAAGGAAGGCGGGCACAGGTTCTGCTTCTGTCTCAGCTGGGGGAGTCTCTGGGGTGGTCCCTCCATCCAGCACCCCCTTCCCAGCTGCCCCAGTTACCTCTTCTCTAAGTAACAGAGGTCGCAAACCCAAAACGTGATGACCACAGTGCAAGAGATTCTGCTGTCACTTCTCTGCGGGGATGGATCAGTGGCCCTCTGTTCCCACTCACATACCATAAACAGATCTAGTCCGCCACCCCTTCCCTTGCTCATATTCCTCCTGTTCATATGGAGGGCAGCCACCGGGGTTCAGCTCCCCTCCCCCCAAAAAACAGCCCCCTGCATTCCAGACTTGACTGCTAGAGTACTACTTGAAAGGAGGGGGTGGCTGGTGGCGAGCCTGGTGGTTCATTCCCAGGTGCTCTTTCTTAGAGCAAGGGCCCCTCCTGCTGGCGTTGACCGTTCTGAGTGCATGGCTCAGTTGGTCTGCTAGAGGGGAAGTGAGAGGACCAGCACTTTTCACAATGAATTCTGTGACTTCCTGATCATGGAGAGGGTGTGTGTGTGGGAGCAGCAGCTCTGTAGAGCTGTGGCCCTTGGAGATGTCAGTAAAGGGCTCTTGCCACCCCTGAACGCCCCGCCACTCAAGAACCACTTTGGGAAGCTTCAACCGAAGCGTTCATTAGGTTTGTGTCCTTTATTAAATGGTCACACCTCGGGGCTAGGTATTCCCAGCCCATTTTCCCTCTTCCAAAGCTGCAGGGGATGCTCTCCTGATTTATAACACGATTAGCTCTTACTTTTTTAATGGCTTTGGGTTGGTTTTTAAATGACAGTGACCAAATGCTGGGTCTCTTTCCCTGGCTACCCCTTTTGATTGTCTCCCTGCTTAGTCCGTTCACAGCTTAGGGTCCTCTTGAGGCACAAGGAGGTGGGAGAGTTGACTCCTCAAAGTTATGGGGTGCAAGGCCAACACAAAATAAGGTCATGCCCTCACCTTTTGCACCACCATCTGGGGAAACTGTCTTATTTTTAATGATGTATATTGCAGCCTCGTTGCTCCAAGGACTTGTGGGCTTCTGAGTTGGGTCAAATCCCTCTCCCTTTCCCCACTTCTGTACAGCTCTTGTTGTAAAATAGGTTCTTTTGAACATAATCTATGCAAAGGTTATTTTGTATAGGGGAGCACAATGTTCCCTCCTCTCCCCCACTACAGTGGGTTTCAGGGGTGGCAGTGGTTCTCTGGTTTTGGGGAGGGGTGCAGCTGGGGTGGCGGAGGGGGAGGTGTTCCCATGGAGCTGTCTTTCCTACTGAAGCATGTTCAGAACTTGTACAGAAGACCGATGTAATCTTTCTTCAGAATAATGCTATGAATAAAGTGTTAAAAAACAACAACAACAACAGCACACCATATGCGTCTGTGGAGTCATCTTTGTTGGTGCAATCTCCTGCTTCCTTCCCTGAGTGAAATGACTCAGGTCCAGTGTAATACTAACCTGGGCTTGGTTTTTAACTGGAGCTAATGTGGTGTAGTGGTTTGAGTGTTGGACTATGACTCTAGAAGCCAGGGTTCGATTCCCAGCTCGGCCATGAAGCCCTGGGCAAGTCACATGTTCTCAGCCTCAGGGGAAGGCAATGGCAAAGTTCCACTGACCAAATATTGCCAAGAAAACCCCATGATAGGCTCACTGCCTTAGGTTTGCCATAAGTCAGAAACAACTTGAAGGCACAGAACAGCAACAAAAGCCTTGGTCTCAGTTAATTCCTTCCCATCCTCAGATTTAAGCAATTACTTCTTTTTCAGCATGAAACGTAATTTGCTGTGATTTCAAACTTGTGGTGACTCATGCTTGCGCTCCACACTACATTGCAAGCCATAGCGTAAACCGTGTGGCAGCCCATGCAGCAACCCTTTATGCTATAGAGTGTAGATGAAAAATTTTGAGCCCAACAAATGTTAGGTGCACTATTGGTTCTGACACTATGCTGCAAGCCACAGTTTGGAAGATGTCAGAACCTTATAACTGAGTTGGCTCTGTGTCAGCTTTGAGAGGAGATTGACTTTCCTCACTATTAACTGTCACATTATGGGGCTACAGACTGGTCAGATTGATTAGTTTTGGCGAGGAGAGGTTTTGGGTATCATGCCTGACCATCCCAAGATCTCTTTTGGGGGGGGGGGGCTGGTTCTGAAAAGTTCCTTCCAGGTTTTTTCTCCAGATATGTGAATCAATAGTCAGCTAAGGCAGGTAGTTCTCTGGACTGCTTTTTCCTGCTCTCCTAACAACTTGCCAGAGGTCAAACCCCCTGCCAGTAACTGGTAGCAATGCTGGAGCTGCAGTTCAGCAACATAGAAAACCCTGTGCTTTGTCCATTCCTGACAATACCAAAAAGGCAAAAGGGTGGGCTGGATGTTTTTAAAACAAGAATGAACCAGGAAGATTTGACCAGCCTTGTACAAAGCTGGATTAATTCCTTGGGAATATATTTCAAGGTTAATGCATGTGGTAAATATGTGAGTATAGAGCACAAATGTTTTGAAAGGCCTGGAAAGTGTTTAGAGGAAGTTGTAAATAACAATTTGACTCAGTTGTGCCATAGGCTTTGGAAGGTGTTTTTCACTGGGTTTTAGGAATGTGGGCAAACAGGTTTCTTGGCTGGCATTGCTTGGCAGTGGGAACCTTGTGATTCCTCTGTTGTAGCAGAGGTGTGCCCTTATGTGGACTTGTCTGGGCCCATTTCTAGGCTAAGTGCTTTCCTTTTTAATTTGATAATCTCTCCTGTTAGTGTCAATTCTAGGGCCTCACCTCGAGGACATCAAATTCTAAGTAAGAATGTGTATTAGCAGTGTGTCCTTTTCACACTGGAATAACGGCACCTGGCTACCACTACAATATATGCATTTGAAGATTTAAGAACTGTGTAGAAAAGACTGACCCAACCTGGCCTGAGAGTAGGGAGCACCTTAAAGTGGGGTATCCATCGATTGACATAAATAAGGCTTTCTATTGTGTGTAGGGTGATACTCAAGACTTTTTTGTAGTAGTCCAGCATTCCATCCCAACAAAAAATCCCCCCTTGGCATGTTTTAATGTGAAATCCAGCATGGGGTGTAGTAATTTGTTCAGTGTTGGACTACAACATTGGAAGACCAGGATTTGAATCCCTACTTGGCCATAGGAACCCATTGGGTGACCTTGAGCAGGTTACACACTGCTTCATAGGAGAAAGCAAACCCCTTTTGAACAAATTCTGCTAACAAAACCCTATGATAGGTTCACCTTGAAGATGCACAACAATAAATGACTTTTAGGGGTCTTGGTCCCCAGAAGTCACCAGCCAACAAGATCTCTGATTCTGGTGCCTGGGGGATTCAGGGAGTTGTCCAAAAAGCTGTAATGCTTCCCGGATATGGACTGTGTTGAGTTTCTCCAAGTCCACACAGCACTCTTGTTCTAAAAATGAGTTGAAGAAGGCACTCCAACTTGCCTTTCTCAGGATGGAACTAATAATCAAAAGCTCATAATATTCTCCACCTTAATTCTGTAATACCTTAATTCAGTACTTTTCACCTGTAAATAGCAGCTATGTTTTTTTCACTCAAGCTTTGTGTTTTGGCATTCCTGCTTATCATTGTCTCTGAATTACTAAGCAGTTAAGCTGCAGCACCAGAATGTAGACTGTGGGAACGAGAGTATGATCTCATGCTGAAAAGCCGGAGCAACCTACATTCCTGAGTCAGTAGCAGCAACTGTGACTTCATTTGGCATCAGAATCTGGGGCCCAGCCCAAAAAGGCACGGCTCAGTCTGAACTTGGGAAGTGGTAGGTGCGTGAGTATACATAAAACAGTCTCAAGACAGAAGTTAAAGGGATTCTGACAGGTGAAAAGGCAGAGTAATAAGTCCCAAGAGCTGAAGAGAGACGCTTATATAGGATTGTGTTCCTTTCTCCTTCTAATTAATTTCTGTTCAGGAGACACTACGTTGTTTAATTTGCAAAAACTTTTAAACCATAGTTTGTGAAACACGTTTTAAAATGTATTGTTTCCTTTTCTGACCATCTGATGCTGCTAAGAGAGAAAAGGTTTTTTCCCCCCATTGCCACATGGTGAATCCCACTGAAGAGCAAAGATTTGAAGCTGGGTTTCCTGGATAAAATTCTCCACAGGCTGATCACAATCCTCCGGACTTTGAATTTAGAAGATCTATGGACTAGATTCTTCATGTAGTATTATGATCATAATATATTGGAAAAGGTGAGCAGGAAAGGAAGGCTTTTTACAGCTGTACAGTCACGGGAGCGGCGATGGAAACTAGAAATGGAAGCCTTCCTCAAGATGGAGTGGAGACCTCTGTGATGATCACCTCAGAGATGGACCCTCCGGCCAAGCCCTCACCTTTACGGATGCACGGCCTCCGCAACCTGGCAATAGCTAGCATCATCTGTGGCTGTTCTTGTCTTGGAGTCCTAGCACTGATCTACGCAGTCAAGGTGAGCTGTGTGCTGTCATTATGGAGATGTGTGGTGGGACAGGGACTTTGGTATTGCAGAAACTTGAAATAGCCACTCTGTTGTGCATCTCCAAGTCATTTTTCATTACTTATGGTGACCGTAAGGCAAACCTAAGGGAGCCACACGGCATAGCAGTTTGAATGTTGGACTGCGACTGCGGAGATCAGGGTTCAAAATTCCTGGCTCGGCTATAGAAACCCACTGGGGGATCTTGGGCAAGTCACATTCTCTCAGCTTCAGATGATGGCAGGGGCAAACCTCCTCTGCACAAATCTTGCCAAGAAAACCCCATGATAGGGTCATCATAAGTCAGAAATGACTTGAAGGCACACATCACCAACAACAACAAAATGCATACCTATTATAGGGTTTTGTTAGTAAGTTTCTTCAGAGGGGCTTTACCATTGACATCCTCTGAGGCTGAGAGAATGTGACTTGCCCAAGGTCACCCAGTGGGTTTTCATGCTTGAGCAGAGAATTGAACCATGATCTCTAGGGTTATAGTCCAACACTCAAACCACTAGACCAGGTTGGCTTTCCACTCTACTGTTACAGTAAAAACTACAGAAAGTCTCATAGCACCTTTAATGTATTTAATTAACACCCTGCCCTTCTCCCAGGAAAGGAACTCAAAAGATGTCCTATCTCAACCTTAAAAGGTGAAAAGTATTTTTTGGCCACAGTCCACAAAAGCTGATGCCAAATGAAACTTGTCTTTCAGGTGCCAGAAGATTCTTTGTCGGGAGTTCTCCTACTTGAGTGTCCTATCAACCAAGAGACCAAAAGTCCAGGATAGCCTATGCCGGAGTAGTTTTCTTTGGAGGAAATCACCCCCAATGTCTTGTTACTAACATGTTTACAAATATATGAACTTGAGCACAAAAGCAATGTTGAGAAACTGAATCCAGACCTTAAAACCTGTCATTCAGTTTCTCCACCACGTTAGGCTACGCAGGCAAATATTTTTAGCCTTGCCTCTCCCAGTGAATATACATGCACCCACAAATATGCATCCTAGATAAATATGCATTCTAGGTGTGCTGCATACTTTCCCTGTAGCTCAAGGAAAGAAAAAAGGAGGTTTGAAGGAAATCTTTCTTGGTGAGAAGAGCACATTACACATGAATGTCTCTGTTCAGTTTAGATAAATAGCCATGCCCAAGAGAGGAAAAAAGAACCCGCGTGGTGTAGTCATTTGGGTGTCGGACTAGGACTCTGGAGACCAGGCTTTGAATCCTTGCTCGGCCATGGAAACCCATTGGATAAATCATGCTCTTGGCCTTAAAGGAAGACAATGGCAAAGTAAATAAGGAAACCCACTGGGTGACCTTGGGTAAGTCACATGCTCTCAGCCTCAGAGGAAGGCAATGGCAAACCTTCTCTGAACAAATCTTGCCAAGAGAACTCCAGGATAGGTTTGCCTTGGGGTTGCCACAAGTCAGAAATGTAAAGACACACAACAAAGAAGAAGAAGAAGAAAGCTAGACCATTCTGCAAAAAGCCTTTGCAAGTAAACCTTGATAGCTAAGACTTTCTGAGGACCTGGGATGAATAGGTCTGATCTAGGCACAGATTTTGTTTGAACAAATCTAGCCAAGAAAACCCCATTACAGGTTTGCCTTAGGGTCACCCTAAATTGGAAACAACTTGAACGCAAATAATAGCAACAGCAACAACACTTTCATTTGCACATTCATGTATATTGATATTTTAACATTTTATTGGGAAATTACATTGTTTAAATTAGAACAGTTTTATTTAAGTAAATTCAATATTCAATGCATGTGTACATTTTACACACAAATAGGTTTGGGAAGAGAAGGAATCAGGGACTCCAAGTCTTAAGTCCCCCTTGAGCTACTCTTATGCATGACCCCATTCTATCTGAGAATCACTGATTTAAGTCTAATGGGACCATCCCTTGAGCAAGGTATTGCTGCTATGGGAAGTACCTACATCTCTGCCCCATTCATGTCAGGCAAACCATGCCTTTAACATTCTCACATACCTGTGTAAATGTCCCTTTGTAAATGTATTAGAAGATCCAGCAATGGGATAATGAAATTCCCTTAGAAAGAAGCTAACTACCAATTCTGAAGTACAGTACAGTAAGATCCTAAAATTAGGCCAACCAAAATCCAAAAGTTGTTATGCCTTTGCCTGATGAAGAAGTCAGTGGAGCTTCAGAATACAACATGCATTTTGTGCATTTTGGTTGGCCTAACAAAGGTATTGCTGTTTTGTGGATTTTGGATACTATTGTATTTTACTGTATGGCCAACATGGCTAACCCTGGATATGTTATTGATTGTGAAATCTGGCATCCTCCTCTAAAACCCATGCCAAAGTTTTGTGGCAGCTTTGCAGCACAGACTCAAGTTTTGTTCCGCCACCACAGTCATGAAAATTGCCAATGACAACACAGATGTGGCAATCTTAGATTCTAGGAATCTCAAATGAATTTCTTCTATGTCAATCTTAGATATTTAAAGTGTTAATGCAGAACCCCAGTTTGATCTGTCAGTTACACAGCTGTAGCAGAACTATGACACTTGGGCTTTGCAGTGCAAAACACAATAAAATTACTACAGCTCCTTAGCATGGGTTTTGGAGGAAATATTAAAGTTAGGGTTTAATCATTAACATAACTTTGACAAAGGAGTTGCAAATAACTCATCTTCCTCTACCATGAACAGCCACAGGGGCTTGCAGGACTGTTTAAGGACATGCCAACTATTCACATAAGTTACTGAGAGTAAATACCAGGAATCTCCCACAAAACCTGTGTGCAGAGTTTAGATCAGGGCCCAGAACACCTTGTAATCCACAAAATTCTCCTGGCAAATGATATTATAAAACCAGTGTATTATTTGATAATAGGAGCTTTGGAAAACATTGCTTTCAGCCATTATAAGTGGAACCTGCAATTAGTGCAGGACTTATGTACAAGTAATGCCCC
Organism: Sceloporus undulatus; assembly: GCF_019175285.1. NCBI lineage: Eukaryota > Metazoa > Chordata > Lepidosauria > Squamata > Phrynosomatidae > Sceloporus > Sceloporus undulatus. The sequence continues at coordinate 109,158,513 of NC_056527.1, forward strand.
GAAGGCACCAGATCCCATCTGATCCTGGAAGCTAAGCAGGGCCAGCCCTGGCTAGTACCTGGATGAGAGACTGCCAAGGAATACCAGGTGCTGTTGGTTATCTTTCAGAGGAAGGCAATAGAAAACCACCTCTGACATTCCAGGCCTAAGAAAACCCTGTAAAATTCATGAGGGCGCCATAAGTGAACAAGTGACTGGAAGATGTACATGCACACACACACTTACAATTTAGGCGGGCCTTAAATTATGAGTGATATCGAAATACAAAACAAAAGCAGAACAATTACTGTCATATTTTACCTAGTACATCTCTGGGGAAAGGACAGTGCTTTGGGCCTCTTAAAAACTGACATCTTAGGCCCTTAGCATGTCTTAATCTGGTTTTACAGCCTATGTCAATCTTAGGTATGCTTGCTGTCTTCTGTTCACTACTCCAGTCAGCTCAAACTTGCCTTCCTCCAGGATACTCCATGCTATTTTATTCCACATCCTCAACAGCATTTTGTGGCTGCTGAGGAGCACACTCAGGTCTCCCTGGGATGTGTTCAGGGAGTCTCTTCTCTCCCTAAAACACACACACACACACATGCTTTGCTATAATTTTTTTCAAAAATTCTGCATGTCCTCCAACATTTTACAGATGGAAACTGGGACAAGCGACATCAGAATGGGATTAAGATGGTAAAAGGTATTAAGGAGGAAGAATACACAAGCTAGGAGATGCTGCCGAGTTTTGCTTTTGCCTGAGTCTATGGGGAAGGGCAACACTCAAGCCCTCCTCTCTCCTTTGCTGAGTTAATTTTTGCACTTGCATCCATGGAAGTAAGCTGAGGATGGAGGCAGGAAAGAGAGAGGAAGAAAAAGTGGCACATTTTTAAAGCGTCTGAAAAAGTGGGATAATAGCGCATTGATCAGGACTGTTCTTGCAAAACTGGAACATTTGGAAGGTCTGCTTCTGCAAACGCTGGAGCTCCAGAGGACCTGATAGTAAATCTGTCTGGTGAATGGCGGTTGCCATTTTTAAGCTTTAAATTTTAAACTTTAAATTTTAATAAAGTAACGTTATTAATTGTTTGAACTGTTTGTTTTTTAAATGTGTATTTTGTATGTTTTATAGTGTTTTAACTTGGACTGTTTTAGATTTGTAAGCCACCTTGAGTCCTTGTATTGGAAGAAAGGTGGGATATAAATAAACATAATAATAATAATAATAATAATAATAATAATAATAGTTATTATTATTATTAATACATACACATTACCATTCATGTCTGAGCTTCAGAATCAGCAGGACTGATACTCATTTTAGGCAATCAAGTTAAGATCACCATTTCAGGTTAGTGTTGCAGTTGTGTAAGAAAGTCATGAGAGGATCTATTAAGACCGTTTCACTTTGTTGTTGTTGTTGTTGTTGTTAACTGCGCTCAAGTCGACTCCGATTCATGGCAATCCTGTGGGTGAGGCATCTCCAAGCCCCACTGTCCTCCATTGCCTTGCTTGGGTCCTGCAGATTCATCCCTATTATCTCCTGGATTGAGTCTGTCCATTTGGCGTGTGGCCTTCCCTTCTTTCTACATCCTTCCAATTCCCCTAGCATTTAGGATTGTTCTGCCCACCTTCAGCCTAAAGCCAACAGTCATTTGTCACGGCCATTAAAAGTGCAGACCAAACGGATCCCAAGTCCTAGGGAAAGGGACAAAGAATCGTGAGAGTTGGGCCAAGCAACTTTTTGCATGTAGGAAAATGTAGGCCAACAGAAGCAAATGAAATATGAAGGCCTTTCTTTATAACTACTAATACTCTCCTCTCTCTGGGATTTCTCTGTTCTAGGCTAATGAGAAACAGAAAGCTGGCTCCCAAGAACTGGCGCTTCGCTGGGCCCAGAAATCTCGGTGCCTGTCCGTCTTGAGCATCAGCGTCTGGCTGGGGCTTCTCATTCTGGTGCCCATGTCGATGGTCTTACTTTCTTACCTCTTGTCGCAAGCGGAATGACGGGGGCCCATTCGAAGACATGACTCTGGGCTCCCAGGGTCGCCTCTTCTTAGGCTGCATTGGAGAAATGGCTCAGCCAAGGCCAGGGAGACCCTCACAGACGCAGGAGTCCAGCGCATGCCATGCAGCTGCGGACAAGTCTGCATAGGGACACCAGACGCAGTGCGCAAACAAGGATCAAGGGGCATGGAAATGTAGACCAAAATGGAGGACGTTTAAGGTCCTCCATTTTCCCTAATGTCCTACATTTGGGGCTAAATTTTGTCCTACATTTTGCCCTGGTTTATAGTAGAGAATTGTGGCAACCCTGAGGTCCATGGAACAAGGTCAAATGGTTCTCAAATCACCGGGAATAAACTACAAGAAGCTAACCAAGCGCCGGCAGCCGTTGCCGTTCTGTCCCAAGCGCTGAAGAGCAAAGTGCCCTTTGTAAAGCCGGAGTAGGAGAAGGAAGGAAGGAAGAGGCAGAGCCTTTGGGCACAATAAAGACACACAAATCTATCGCGACACAAGCTTCTGTGGGACGGAGGACATCGGGCGCATAGAGGAGGGGACTGAGAGATGCGTTTCATCCCTTGCCTGTTTTGCTGAGCCCTTTCCCTGTGCTGCTGTGTGCTATTTATATGTATTCTGCTGCTGCTTCTGAGATCGCATCTGTCTTACTGTTTGCAAATCTACAGCGCTGTATAAATAAAGCATAATCATAGTAATAATAATAATGGTATAGAGATTTAACCAAGGTCAGGCAAGGCATGATTCAGTGCAAAGCAAACTGACAGTCTTCATGCAAAATAAAGGCAGGCAGAACCAAATGTCGCTATCAGCCTTAGGACAGAAAGCTCATAACAAACAGCAAGCTCCTAGTCCTCCTCTGTGCTTCGGTCTCTCCTTCCGCCTGTCCTACCTCGCGGGGTTGTTGTGAGGAGAAAATAAGGGGGCGTGGCCAAACAGGGCGACGGTTGGAGGGGCGTGTCTTGTTCGGTGACGTTTCCAAGGCCCTGAATAAAAGCCTCGACCTCAGCGTAACCTCTAACTCCATCTTGCGAAACCCTGAATAACCCCTCCGGCCAGTCCCCGCCCTCCTTCGCTCGCCATTGGCTGTTGGTTCACCCGGGCTTTGTTTTCCTCAGTATGCGGCTCCACCAATTGGCTCCTTTGCCTGCCAATAATATCTTCCCACCCCTTCCCTCCCTGGAGCTCTTCCTGATTGGTTTGAGGCCTTCCTTCTCGGCCTCCATTGCAACGGCCGCTTCTCTTTTTAAACCCCGCCCCCTAATTCCTTAACCTCAACTCTAATTCGCCGCCGCCGCTGACATCCCGCCTTCGTCCCGCCCCCTCCAGCTCCATTTGTCTTTCCATAGGCGTAGTCTCCACCCACCGCACCATGGCGAACGTCGATTAGTCCTGGCTTCTGTCACTCGACGATACCGCTAGAGACGTACGGACCAATCGGAAAGGTGAGGGGGCGGGGACTGAGTCGCCGGCTGTTTTGGGGGTCATTGGCTCAGTCGGAGAAAAGGCGCTGAAGGGTGAGGATCTCGGGGAGTCCCTCCGTGGAGGGAGGGAGGGAGGGAGGGAGGGAGGGCGGGCCTGAGTTGCATATTGGGGAATCCCTACGGAAAGGGACTGGTTCAGATTGATGGGACGACACTTGATGCGCTTGAAGGGTTTATAAGCTGGGCTTATGGCAGTCCAGCCCCTCTGTTGTCAAGGGTAGGCCATGGCCACGGAATCACAGAACGGTGTGCCTCTGAGCTTACGCAGAGTGCCTTCCCTTCAGACCTGAGTAGCTGTCAGACGCCTCTTCGGATCCTGGATCTGAAGACTTCTAGGCAATAAATAGGATGTCTTTCATAGATAGTTTATCTCACTGGCTGTATAATAATAATAATAATAATAACCAATTATTATTATTATTATTATTATTATTATTAACCTTTATTTATTATTAACCTTTATTTATGAAGCGCTGTAAATTTACACAGCGCTGTACATGCAATTTTTTTAGTTAGACGATTCCCTGCCCTCAGGCTTACAATCTAAAAATCTATTATTATTATTATTATTATTATTATTATTATTATTATTATTATTATTCAGCCAGTGAGATCTCTTACCTAATAATACTAATAATACAGCCAGTGAGACAAGGTGTCAATGAAATGTTGATATGCACCAATTTCTGTCGTAAGGAGGTTCCCCTGATCTCCTTCTGCTATCAAGATTGTTACTAACGTGCATTTTGTGCAGGAGCAGAGGAGGAGCGCTCTCCTTGGTGATCTTGTATTGCGACTCCCATCAGTACTAACCAGCCTAGTTAGTGGTGAGGAATGATGATCCTTGCACTTCAAGGATCATGGAGAATGCAGATTGCCCTCCCCAAGTTTCTGGGTCGGAGTGGGTATTTTTTAATCTGTATCAACACAAAAACACAGGAGGTGCAAGTATTTCACTGTATCGTTTTCACAGACTTGTAAAGAAGTCACAACTTGGTCTGAAATCTTTTGTGTAGTATCCGAATTGCCCATTGTGATGTACTGGGTAGACATCGGGAGATGTAATGCAATCAAATGCGGATTTACTAGGAAGCATTGCTGATTTCGGTGGGATTCACTCCCAACTGTGTATAGGATTGCAGCCTTGCTATAGGGAGTTGTCGTGTTGTTATGTACCATCACCTTGTTTCTGACCTTTGGTGGCCCACATCGGCTGAACCTATCATGGGGTGTTCTTGGCAGGAGTAATTCAGAAGAGGTTTGCCGTTGCCTTTCTCTGAGGCTGAAAGAGTGTGACTTGCCCAGGGGCAACCAGTGGGTTTCTATCGCTGAACAAGGATTCAGACCCACCGCATTGGCTCTCTTGCTGGAGAGACACCTCAGTTTTATTAAAACAAAGCCTAGCTTGTTTTACAAGATTTCCGTGACGCTGAAACATCTCTGAGCTTTTGGAAGGAAGAAGCAACAAAGAATTCTTTCTCTTGGAGGCTGAATGTATGTTGTTGTTGATAATGATGTGTGCCTTCAAGTCGTCTCTGATTTAAGGCAACCCTAAGGCAAACCCTTAAACCAAACCCTGGTCTCCAGAGTCATAGTCCAACATTCAAACCACTATGCCACATGGCTCTTAATTCCTGTTACTTGAAAGAATAATGGTCTTTGGGCCATTCATGAAATCCTGGTTCTTGCTCTTGCAGCCAATATATAAAATTCATGCTTTCTAATCCTCTGGTCCATGGAAATCTATCCATTTCGTTGCATCCTTGTAAGTTGTTGATTTGAATTTGTTGGATGATCCAGTGCAAAGGTAGGGAACATTTGTTCCTTTGGATATTTTAGCCTGGACACTGGCAAGAGTCTGGCACTCAAACCACTGTGTCTGCTGACTCTTAAATATGTTTAAGTACAGTTGGTCCTTCATATCTATGGATTCTTTGTCCACGGATTCAACCATCCGTGGCTAGAAAACATTTTTAAAATATACACATTCCAAAAAGCAAACCTTGATTTTTCCATTTTATGCAAGAGACACCATTTTACTATGCCATTGTATTTAATGGGACTTGAGCTTCCACAGAATTTGGTATCTACAAGAGGTCCTGGAACCAAACCTCGGTGGATACTAAGGGCCCACTGTAGTCCAAAGTATTTTAAAGAGCCAAGGTTTTCTCTTTCCTAATCTGAAGGAAAAGACCATGCCACCAAGGGCTTGTCAAGGAAGGCTCAAATATCTATGTTTTTAAATTCCAGCCCTGCCATAATCTCACCAAGTGTAGTGCTCTGTTAATAGACTGGGCTCCTTTTCCCAATGAAGTCTTTCACATTTATCTCTTAATAGCTCCCTTAAAAGATACTTTGTTAAATACAAAAGTAAGGAAGGTCCATGCTGTCGTATTCTCCATTTCTATGTATGGTTGGGAAAGCTGGACAGTGAAGAATGCTGATAGGAAGAAAATCAACTCATTTGAGTTGTAGTGCTGGAGAAAGATTCTGTAGATACCGTGGACCACTACAATGATAAATAAATGGGTCCTAGAACATATCAGGCCTAGAAGTGTCTCTAAAAGCCAAGAAGAAGTGTCTAAAATGAAGCTGTCATATTTTGCCAACTTCATTAGAAGACTTGACTCACTGGAAAAGACAATAATGCTTGGTGAAGTCAAGGACAGTAGGAAAAGAGAAAGAGTGCTTTACTGATAGATAGATTTAATAAAGGAAACCTTGGCCCCATGTCTGCAAGGCCTGAGCAGAGCAGTGGAAGACAAAAGGCTTCAGGGTCATTCATAGGGTTGCCATAAGTCAAAGTTGACTTGACGGCACTTAACAACAACAATAGCTCCCTTGAAAATGCAACGTGTGGCTCAGAATGTCTCTACCTGCCCAGGTGACACTCTGCATCACATCGCCTTTGCTGCCTATCTTTATTGCCCTCTTTATCTCTCCAGTTGCTGGAGTAACATCCGCTGCTTGGTCACCTTGGCCTCTAGGAAGGGTCTTTTCCTGGGAAAGTGTGTGTCAGTCATTGAGTGACAGCCTCTTGAAATATTCAGCTCTTTGATGGCTTCTCTCCTGCTACCATCCCTCCCTTCCTTTGCTTTTCAGACACATCGTGTCCCACCACTCCTGCTTTAGGATGACCCGAGACGTGGGTCTTGACGATGAGCTTCCAGATTGGGCAGGAGCCAAGGAGTTCTACCAGAAGTATGACCCCAAAGATGTCATTGGCAGGTAAGAGTGAGGCATGGTTAGGAGGGGATTGTTGCAAAACTCAGCAATGGGCAACATGTAGCTTTCTAGATGTTGTTTGACAGAAACTCCCATCAGCCCTAAGCAGTATAGTCAGTGGTAGCAGTTGTGGCAGCTGGAGTCCTAGTAATTTCTAGAAGATCCCCAGTGTAAAGAATGATATGGAAAGAGGATGATCCTCTCTTTCCTCCCATAATGTTTTTTGATGTTCCTGGAAATGTCATCTGTTCCCTGGCTCTTTGTCCAGTCTCATTGCACCCTGCCATCTTTCTGCAGGGGGGTGAGCAGTGTGGTCAGGCGATGCGTCCACAAGCAAACAGGTCAAGAGTATGCAGTGAAGATCATTGAGGTAACCCCAGAGCGTATGACCCCACAGCAACTGGAAGAAGTGCGCTCGTCAACAGGCAAAGAGATTGCCATCCTGCGCCAGGTCTCTGGCCATCCATTCATCAGTAAGTGGAGATCTCCTTTGAGCTCTCTCAGCATCTCTCTAATTTCCATGCATGTCCTGGTATTTTCACGCAGCCTTCCAATCCTCAATATTTTCTGCTATAATCTTTTATTTGTAATTCAACATTTAGGGATAGTTGGTGGCTTCCAGGTTAATGGAGTGGACAATCTGCTTTGTCTTTTAGTTGAGACTTGGAAGGAGCTTTCCAGAGTGCTGAACCATGTCCCCAAAACAGGTTGTAAACATCCTTGATAGTTCTTTTAAAGCTCATACTAAACCCAGAGCTGATTCAACTTCCCACTGACCTGGAAGCCATCAGCTGATGCTTTTATTGTGCTTCCATAGTTCTGTAATGAACTCCTGTCCCCTGCATTCAGTTAATCCCAACTGAAGATTGAACCAGATCATGTTTGATAGTCTAAAAACTCACTCTAGGACCTCTGTGTTGACATCCCTCTCATTTTCCCCAAGTTTCCCTGAATGATCTTATCTCACAAAACCCTGAATCAATACTATGGTTTGTGATGGAATAACAAGTTACCCTGAGTCCTGCGTCACTGTGGTAATGTAGTCCAGCGGAAACTATTTGCAAATAATGTTGCAATAGGCTTAACGATTGGCTTGTTCTAATGCTTTTATTGATGTGTTCTCTACTATGTATTTATGGTGCTTTAAAAATGCTTGAATTTTTTCTTTAATTTGCATTGCATTGCTGGTGTATTGTAGTTGTAATTTGTGGCTGTTGCCAGTTTAGTGGGATATATATTTTATCAACAATAAAATAAAATGACGAGCAAAGGAGTGCTACTTTTTCCTTTGCAGCAACACATCTGGTTGTGAAGGCTTATACTGATTTGTAGTGCCTGCATTCTGCTACTAGGTGCGGCACTAGCGCTGTTGTCTCTCTTTATGCATGCTGGAGTGATCAACATTATACCGACTTGGTCAAGGACATTTTGCTGCCAGAGGTGAAGGACAAGATTGCATTTGAGTACTGGCAAGGGAGTAATGTCATCCATCACAGTTGAAGACAGCAGATTAAGTTAGAATAGGGATGCACAACCGTGGAAGGCTAGGGGGCTGCATTACCCCTCCCAGGAGACCTTGGAAGGCTGTATCCGCCCCTAAAAATGACCAAAATACCCAGTGGGAGACATGGGGCATTCTCACCATGTTTTGGGGTCTTCCTGAGACCCTAGAGGGTATGTGGGGGGGGGGGACATTTTTGAAAAATTTTGCAACTTTTTTGTTGACCACTGTGGAGCCCAAGAGCCACAAAAACAGGCCAGGAGGTTGCAAGTGGCCTGTGGACCACAGTTTGCCTGCCGCTGACTTAGAATATATAGGGCATGCCATGTGGCAAACACAGTTTTATTCGCTAACAGTCAGTCAAGGTGTTTGCATGTGTTCAGAAGGAAAAGCCAAGGTCTGCCACCACTGTGCCTCAACATCTGCTACCTGAGGCAGTTGCTGCTATCCTGCTACTGGTAACGCTGGCCCTGACACTGCACCACTGCATAATCTCATTCCTTTTCCTTTTTCTCTTCAGTTACCCTTATAGATTCCTATGAGACCTCCACCTTCATGTTCCTGGTATTTGACTTGTAAGTAGCAAACCACTGAAAGCAGAAGTTGTTGATCTGCCCTTCCCACCCCCTTTCTAACCACTGAGTACTGGCTTCACAATGGTTATAGCACCCGCCCAAGATTTATTACAAATGAATGTGGTCTGTGGTTCTTGTGACACAGAGATCAGTCAAATGTGAAATGTACCATATGAAATAATCCCTCCTGATAGTGAGCTGGAATTTGGATTGGAGGAGAGAAACCACACAATTCCAGTGTTTATGCAGTCCTTCGAAAGAGAAGCAGCTGGTTTCTCTAACTTGGTAGCTTCCAGGTGTATTGAACTTTACATCCCATCATCCCAAGCCAGTGGATGGTGATATGGGTTGTGGCCCAACACAGCTGGATGGCTGTAGGTTAGAGAAGGTCATAGTAAGATTTCTGGTTGATAACAGAGTCCCACTGATGTTGATTTGCAACCCACTTTACCTATGTACAGTACTTGTTGTATTTGTCCAATTCCCCCTTTAGGCTGTTCAGTTAAATAAATTGATCCTTTTTATCAATTTCATTAGCACCTGCAGGAAAGTGATTCTGCAAAGGAGGCATAGGTCCAGAGCACACTGCAGAAATAATCCAGTTTGAGACTGCTTTAACTGCTCTGGCTCAATGCTAGGGAATTCTGGGAATTGTAGTTTTGTGAGCTATTTAGTCTTCTCTGACAGACAGTTCTGGTGCCACAACAAACTGAAATGCCAAGGATTCCCTAGCACTGAGCCAGGGAAGTTAAAGTGGCCTCAAACTGGATGATTTCTGCAGTTTATTTTGGATCATATAATGGATTCTCCATTGGAGGGAGGATTTGAATCCAGGTCATCCTGGCCTCTAGCTACTGAGCATGCATAGTCTTTTCCCTAAAGCAAAGATGGGAATGATACAGCACTCTAGATGTTTTAGGACCACAACTGGGTGTGATTGTTAGGGTAACTGGCACTTGTAGCCCAGCACCATCCAGCTTCCTGGTACTTCTGCCCAGGAGGAATCCCTCACCTCAAAAGTGTAGCAAGGCAGGCAGAAACAGCAAGGTTTTTCTCTTCTGTGCCATCTGCAAAGAGCATAGTGCACCTTGCAAACCTCATGCAGTTCCTGGGCCCCACTTTTCTGACCATCAGTCCCCCAAAGTCCTCCAACTTTTAATTTGAAATATTTGTATGACTGGACAGTTTTTGCTCCCAAATCAAAGTCCTCCATATGTGAAAATATGCCCACCTCTCCTCCATAAGCACTGCAGTATACTGCTATTACCCCGCAATTATCTTCATTTTTCTCTGCAGTTCCTCTCAAAATAGTGACAGGAAGCGATATAATGTCCCTTCCTGTCACCATTTTGAAAGGGATTGCAGAGGAAAACGAATATTTGGGCTTGTTGTAGACTGCGTGTGGCCTGTGCTAGGGAGGGAATGGGGGGAAACATGGCCCCTGGCCCTCACTGAATTGACCAGCCTGTAATAGATGCAGGTTTATCTGACTGCTTATTCTCTCTGCAGGATGAGACGTGGAGAGCTTTTTGACTACCTTACTGAGAAGGTAACCCTCAGTGAGAAAGAGACCAGGTAAGGCACAGTGTCCTTTGCAAGGGCTGGAGAGGCAGAATTTCCTTTTGCCATGTTCCATCCTCTTTCTCATGCCACTTTCTGCTACCCTTTGATAAAATGGTGGCTGCAGCAGCTGGATCGCCTCCTCTTCCTCTTTGCTTTCAGGTGCATCATGCGAGCCCTCTTGGAGGCCGTGAGCTACCTTCATGCCAACCACATCATTCATCGAGACCTCAAGCCCGAGAACATCCTGATGGACAATGACCTCAACATCAAGCTCTCGGATTTTGGCTTCTCCTGTCACTTGGAGCCTGGGGAAAAGCTGCGGGGTGAGGATGCAGGGACAGGCCCATCTGAGAGTATGTGCTTATGGGTGTGTAGAGAGGATGGGAAGAGACAGACCCACTGACCCTGTTGAATGTGGATCTTGGGAGTTGTAGTCCAAAATGGTAATTTTTTTGAGCTTTGGTGGTGGGCACATTCTCTCTGAGCACTGTTTTGCATCACTGGAAACCATGGGGTAGGCAAGTCCATTGGGAAGGGAATTTCATAGCCTGAACATTGGCTCCTGCCCTGATATTCACAAGACACCCCCATCTTGTGCTTGTCTGCTCCTAATTCTGTCAACTCCTCTTTCTCTCAGAGCTGTGTGGAACTCCAGGCTACTTGGCCCCAGAAATCCTAAAATGCTCTATGGATGAAACTCACCCTGGATATGGGAAGGAGGTGGACCTGTAAGTTGCAATACACTGGTTCCTGTTCTTTAGGGAGTGGGACTGTGGGACTGCAGGAATGATACGCTTCAGCCTTCCTTAACCCAGCACCCTCTAGACTAGTCACTCCCATCATCCCTAGCCACAGGTGTCAAGGCTGAGGTTGGCTAATGTATTGGGAAGCAGAG
>NC_056527.1:109169769-109188437 GCF_019175285.1 Sceloporus undulatus
ACTGAAGGGATTAACTCGACTACCACCCTGGCCCAATTCAGGAAGGACTTAAAAACCTTCCTGTTCCAACAGGCATTCCCCGACTAAATATCCTGTGGGCCTCCCTCCTCTTCCGTGGCCAAGAGGTTGGGCTAAGGGGCTTTTAATGCTGTTAGTTTTATTGATTGTTTTTATTGAATGTATGGTTAGCCTGTGTAGTTGTATCTTTTTATATTGTTTATGGCACCATTGTTTTTAACCTGTGTTGTAAGCCGCCCTGATCTTGGGAAGGAGCGGGATATAAATAAAATTTTATTATTATTATTATTATTAATGTTTCCCAGTGTGGGAACCAGAGCACAGGGGCAATTGTTTGACCTTGTTTTTCTCTTTGTTATTTTTGCCTGTGAGATAGCACAGTTGTTTTCGTACACCTCTCTTTTTTGTACTTAGCGTAAAATTATGTTTGGGAAAGAATTTTGAAATCGAGGCCTTTATTCCACAGTGGATGAGAAATGTATTTTGTTAACTAGCCTTAATATATTCTTACATGCTTAGATTTAGGGCCAAATTTTGATTGGGGGATGATGATGATGATGATCATCATCATCATCATCATCATCGTTCCCTAATCAAAATTTGTCCCCAGATCCAAGCATGTAAGAATATGTTAAGTGAATGAAATATTCTTAACCACCTCTCCCCATACCTCTCTCCAGGTAGGGAACAACAACAAACCAACAAATACACAACATCAGTTAAAAACACACATAAAGAATGCTTTGATGAGGGGAGTCTTGGGCACTCCACCTCCTTAACTGGAGTCTAAGAAGGGATGTTTGGGACTTATGCTATACTGCAGGGAGGAGGAAGAACTTGGCATGGGCAGGTTCTAAGGATGTATTAGAAACAAAAGACTTGAGAAATCCTTTCAGTCTTCTTCCTAGGCCGAGTTTAGTGTAGGCTAGGTTTGCCCCATCAGATGCTGCATGCTTGAGAGTTGTTTTTTCTGCAGTCTTTGTGAGGTGACTTTGGAAACATCTTTCCAAGCAAATTAATGAGAATCTAAGAAAATATCAACAATTGTGTGATGCTGGCTATTCCCAATACTTCAACCATCTTGTCTGATTTGTAGCAGATGGTGGATCTGGAGTGGGTACTAGAGATAAAGCTCTTTGTCTCCCCCTTCTTCTCCTGCAGTTGGGCCTGTGGAGTCATCTTTTTCACACTCTTGGCCGGCTCTCCTCCTTTCTGGCACCGCAAGCAGATGCTGATGCTTCGGATGATCATGGAAGGACGCTATCAGTTTGGTTCTCCTGAGTGGGATGACCGATCGGACACAGTCAAGGATCTAGTAAGACTATGTTGTAAACTCTGCCCATTGCCATGTACCTGGGGACTGCATGTCATTTCCTGTCTTCCAGTGGAAAAGAATAGGGTTTGGAAAACCAAGTGTACTGTACATTGTGGGTATATTGAGTAAATTAAGCGTACTTCCATAACTGGGTTTTTGCATCTGCAGGAGGGAGCAAGGGGCAGAGCCATATGTGACTTCAGAGCTTTTTCAAACATTGGGAAGATTTTGGGATTAATGTCTTGAAAACTGAGTGTCTGTATGTGGAGGCAGTGGGAATTGGGCCGAAGAGGTTCCTGAGCTTGCTGACCTATGATAGCAGATCATAGGATAGTGAACTTGGCTCCTGAGATAGATAGGATGTGTTCCTGAACCCTGACTGGCCACTTCAAACCCAAAGTTCCTGTTGTGAAACCAGGACTTGGTGGTTATGGGTCAAAGGAGTCAGTTTCCACAGTGGGCTAAAAGAGGGAGTTGGAAGAGTGAGAGAAATTCTGTGGAAGGATTTGTGGCTAAGCCAGTATGTTGTATTGGTCCGAATATGTGACAAGAATTGTGATGGCCTGGTTCCAGATCTCCATTTTAGTCTCAAAGCTCACTGGCCTAACCTACCTCAATACAATAGTTATGAGAAGAAAAGACAGAGGAAGGAGAAGAAAGATGGTTGACATCCTCAGCTCCTCAGAGGAAAGCCAGGGATGTAAATGTCATATATTTTTAACTTGTCTCTTTGCTCAGAATTCTCTGCCCTTCTGTGTTGTGATCCAACAGTATGGCCTTTGCTTCTGACTTTCCCTAAATGTTTCCTGACGGCCCAATAACTTCTTGCAGATTTCGCGGCTGCTACAGGTGGATCCGGCAGAACGCTTGACAGCTGAGCAGGCTCTGCAGCACCCTTTCTTCCATCGCTATGGGAAGGAGTGCCGGCACTTCAGTCCATATCACAAATTCAGAGTAAGTCTCTGGCTTCCTGCCACATGTTTTGCTTGTTTATTTAAAACATTTTTTAACCCCCACCACACCCCAGTTTAGCCCCAAAGGCTCCCAGAATGACTTGTTGTACAACCAATAAAATAAGATAATCCCTGCTGGCAGCCTTGCAGTCTAAAAAAAAAAAGGTCATCACACATAATAAAAAAGGAAAGTGGAGGAAAGAAGGGGAGGGGGAAAGCAAATTAAGGCATGCAATTTTTAAAATGAAACCCTTCTTAAAATGACCTGTTGGAATAGAAAGAGGAGAAATCTGAAAGAGCTGTCATGCCACACCGTGCCTCTCATTTCCCTCTACAGAATCCTAATAGGCTGTCATATATTATTTAGCATCAAAGATTCTGCCAGCCACTCTTCTAACTGATTTTTTTCACATCTCTTGTGGAGGTGGTCAGCGTATGGTTTTGTTTCTTCACTCTTCCCAGGTTCCTTATTTCTTGCCCTCCACTCATTTTGAAAGTGACATATGCTCATTTTTTTAATAGTTTTTATTGAAATTTATATTTCTCATTACATAATACATCTTCTAATGTTCTTACATCCACATTTTTTACATTACCCCATAATCCCTTCTTTATCCATCACATTAATATTTTCATTTTTATGTTTATTTTAACATACTTTCTATCCCCTAATAACCAGAACTATCCATACATTATTTCTACATCATCTTTCCTTGTGACACTTGTAATCCTAAAGAAATCTTTGTAGTTTACCGCACATGTGTCAATCTTTACTTAAATTGCAGTAATTATTATTTTATCAAATTATAATATATACTAAAGAAACATTTGGAAACGTAAACAGTATGATACACAGTATTTGTTCCTCTTTAGTATAATAGCATTCTTAACATGCTTTTAACTGATAGGGTTATCCCTTAAAACAATTCTCTAATTTTTGGTACATAGAGTCCCCAAATCTCCTTGATTATATCCTTCTCTCTCCCAGGATTTGTAACCTAAAAACATACTCTATACTTTTGCATTCATCTGCCGTAATTTACTCCAGATACTCTAAACAAATCCAAATTTATTAACCCTCAAGCAGGTAAATCTACATTTGATGCTATGTTTGCCACTTCCCCCATTTTTCTTCCATATATCTCATTACTTTATCCCATTTGTAGCTGTCTTCATTTTTCAGTTTAGACGATAATAAATCTGATTCCATCATATCATCTAATTTAACTCGTCATTCATCCATTTCTATTATTTTATCAATTTTCCAATATCTAGCAAATACTAGTCTGGCAGCTGTTAACATATAAAAAACAATTTTACCAAACCTTGATTCTTCATTATCTTCCAACATACATAATAACATTGTTTCAGCTTTCAGTTTTAACCTAATCCCCAAAATATTGTATATTTTACCCTCAACTTATCCACAGGTCATGGCAAAATCCATAATTTTGGTCCTAAAACCTGACCTCAACTTATATATGAAGTTGGATATATGGCAATTTCTTTATTTGCACGTTCTCTAAATCAGTATATGGCTTACTCCATATCAATTTCTTGCATAATGTATCAGTCCACTTCTTCCTTGGTTTTCTGCCTAATGGTTGGCTCTGTCTCTTCCCTTCACCGACTCCACTCCCAGCTGTCCCTTGTTGATCCGAAATGATAGCCCAGTTAACTGAGCTGCCACATAATTCTTCAGTAAAAACTGCATCTGAGGGCCATAGCTAAGCAATAGAGGACTTTGCCTATAAAATGTCCCAGGTTTGATCCCTGGCATATCCAGATTGGGTTGTGAGGTTGTAGTAGCATCCTCCATGAGATTGCACAATCCCTTTAGCTGGGAAGGAGTAAGATTCTACATAAAAACCACTCAGTTATGAGGGACGCTGGAAAAAAAGAAGAACGAGGCTTCAAAAAATTAAAGAAAATAGCTAGAAGTTTTTTTAAAAAAATATGTAAGACAGAGATGATTAGAGGAGACTGGAACAGAATCAAAATAACTAAGGCTGCCACACAGATAGAAGATATTCAGGGATAGCTATGTTGGGCATTCAGCAAAGTACAATAAATTCCAAAATCCACAAAAGTGTGAAGCTTTTTATTGGCCAACCAAAATGCAGAAAATATATCATGCAAGCTTTCATAGCTCCACTGGCTTCTTCATCAAGGAAAGATGTTAAAAATCATGCAGGAGAAGAAAGTGACAATGTTAGTCACAGAGTTATATTAATTTGGGGAATGCCCAGCCTGCAGAGATTCAGAGCAGAATAGAACTGCCCCTTGGATCCTCAGAAGATGCCCATTCCTGAAATAGATAGACCTTTTGGCTGCTGTGGGACCGGTCTTATGTTCTATACCCTCTCCCTGCCATGTCATTCCCTTCTTGGGAAGGTACCCATGGTGTTGGCTACCCAGTGGTTATTTCACCCTCTTCCCCTCTGCAGGTCATTGGGTGGACTGTGCGGGCTTCCATCCGCATCTTCTCCAACTACCGACGAGTGCGGCCTGTCACCAAGGAGCTGCTGCTGTGTGACCCCTATGCGCTCAAGGGGATACGCAAGTTGATTGATGCATGCGCCTTCCGCATCTATGGGCACTGGGTCAAGAAGGGCGAACAGCAGAACCGAGCTGCCCTCTTTGAAAACGTCCCAAAGGCCATCCAGCTTGTCTTGCTCAGCGCGGAAAGCGAGGAAGGCCCCTCATCCACTGTGGACGACGCTCCCAACTAAGGAGCATATGACTGCTCTTCGCACTGCTGGGAAGAGGAGGACTGGCAGCCAGCTACTGTAAAGGGGAGAGGCAGGGGCTGCTCCATGGACTGCTCCCCTATCTCTTCTCAGCCAAATAGCAAGCCGTCGAGCCCTCCCCTGAGAGGTGTGCTTGCCCTTGCATGCAAAAGGGTCCAGTTTTCTAGGGAACAAGCAGGGTCTTTGGGAACCTTAGTTTCTGGCAGATGGGAACAAGGCCTCCTTAACATCTCTGGAAAGACCAAGGGACCTTAGATCTATGTAGGCAGGAATACAGAGCATCAACATTGTTTTATATGAAAGTATTAGGTAGACTTTGGGGAAGGAAGTGCAGGAACTGAAGCTTTTGTATTTCAGCTCTCCAGTTCTCACTTCTCCAAGTACATGTTTTTATCATTGCTGACGGAACAAGCATCATGTGCTGTCAGTGTGGGTGGGACTGGGGTCAGATTATTAATATTCCCTCAATTTCCATTTGTAATGAGAATTGGGCTTGGCCCTTCTCTGTAGGATCATGTCATTGTTGTGGCTGTAACATTCCCTTACCCACTCCCCTCTATGATGCCAGAATTGGAATAAAAAATAGGACAAGACCAAATCTGATCTTTGACTGGGGCTTCCATCTCATCCCAAGGCAGGGGTGTGGCATTTCTATTGGGAGAGGATGTTGCCAGAAGGGAATGTAGGGATAAATGTCTACTTCAATTTCTGGCTAAAAGACTTGAGTATGTGCTAATACAGCAGAACATGAAGGAAATGGAAGGTGAATGGGGGTGTACTGATACTGGGTGCCAGGCACAGAGTGTTTAGCTCTAGAAGACAGGATCTGTCTTCCAAACAGGGATTGCAGGAGAAATCTAGAGAAAGCCACTGTCACAGTCTCACTTGAGTACTTCATCCAACTAAACCTGTAGAAGTGGGCAACATGGGGCTTTCCAGATATTACTATATTGATATTGTTGAACTGCAGCTCCCATCACTCCTCACAATTTGTTGTGCTGGCTTGGGCTGATGGGAATTGCAACCCATGAGCATTTGGAGGGCCACAAGTTGCCGCTCCTCTGTTGTGAGGGAGATTTGAATAGCCACATTCTGAATAGTATTCCCCACATTCAGCAGTTCTGCTGGCAGTGGGAATACTGTATTTTCCCAGCAATGCGCTGTCCCGGTTTGAGTGCCTGGGGCAATGTGACAGGCTTAGAAAAGGGTATAAAGTCAGGATTCTTGGCACAGAAAATGAGCAACAGCTAGACCAATCACTTGGGATGCTCTTTAATGTCTTAACTATTAAGATTTCACAGCAAACCTACTTTCTTACAAGTATCTCTGCAGTGGCTTTGTGTAAATATCATCACACTCTTAAAAGCCTGAGAAACACCCATCTGCTACCCATACTTGAATTCAGGAATGGGCAAAGTGCATCAGATGATGTTGGATTGTATCTCTCATCCATTGTAGCTAACATAAGTAAGGAATGATGGGAGCTGCAGTCCCACAAGAGCTGGAGAATCAGCTGATTCCTACCCCTGCTCTACCCAGTATTAAACATCACACCTTCTCTCTTCTTGTCTGATCCATGACAGACTTTACAAATGAAACTTTAATAAGCTCTCTGCAGGGCCTCTAAAGACAAGGGGGAGCGTTCTGGTCTAATTTTTTCTCACTCTCTCATTCCCCATGCAGCTCATTTTTTCTTGCCCTTGCTGCTCCCTTTGCCAGTACCGGAACTCTTCTCCAGTTGGACCAGCTTGGCATTAAACTGCTCCTCTGTCATCTTTAAACGCTGTTCCATGGACAGGCGCAGCTGGGAGAGCTCCTGGTTGAGTTGGGTTGAAATGTACTCCCGCAACGCAGCAGTGGGACCTAGTAGAAGGATGAGGCAGAGTGAGGCAGGAACAACATGCATCCCCTGTCAAAAACTGCAGTTCCTCCACCTATAACTAATACATCATTATATTTAACGAATGCCCTTAAAGGTGCATTAAAACAGTCTTCATGTATCAGCTTAGTGATCTTTACAAAGATCCTGTAAGACACGTATGGATCCCAGGACAGGGGGACTGAAACCTCTTCAAACGATCGGGGCCAAAAAGGCTCCTGTGTAGTTGATCCCCCAAGAAACAACCAGTCAGGAGTATCCTAGTTATAGCCACCTTTGAGTTTGCTTAATAGGGCTTTATATATAATACCTCATCTATTATTGTGTCATTATCTTCATGCTGGTCACCCTGTTAACTGTTTTAATTGGTAGTACTGTTATTCACCATATTCTGTTTGTTTTTTTTTACTGTTTTGTAAAACACGTGCAAGTATGCAAAATTTGCTAGTCTAAAGCCCCCCCTCCACTGCCTTTAAAACAGTTTTTGTGGTACTAAAAACCGGAGAATATTATCCCCAACCTAAAGAAGAATTGATTGAGGCTGAAAGGCTCCCCTGAGAATTTCTCATGCATCCAAGACTGAAAAATCTGAAAGGATTTCCTTGCTCATATTCTCAACCTATTCCACTGCAGCATCACGAAACACAGAGCCCTCTGCACTGTGTCATTCCATCTTACTTTCTTCTTGCACAGCTGTCTCCTCTGGTTCCTCCGGCACAGGTGACAAACCCGCCTCTGTGATCTCAGCCACGGCTTCTGTAAAAAAGTATAATATTAAATCTTTTGGAGGAGTTGCAGCAAAAAGATGGGTTTCAATTGTAATCGTATTGTCAATTCTTGATATGATATATGATCACTTTACATAACTTCATTTTTGTTACACTGAACCAAATGTGAAGTGGGGGAGAGCATTAGGAGTGATGGTTCATCACTTGAACCTTGAAGGTCCTCCAAGACCCGATTCAAATGGATGTCACTATGATTCCAACAGAAGCAAGGGTCCACAGTTATAACACTAATTCATTCCCTAGGCATTTTCAGTTAAAAGGATTTGAGGCTGAGACTAGAGGTGATGGGAACTGTATACATCCAGAGAGTTGGGGAAAGCTCACCTAACAGCTTCAGACTCTTGCATCAGTGTTGGGTTTGCACTGGGAGAAGTCCTCATTTAAAAGGACAACTTGGCCAATTCTTTCCTTTAAAATTCTGTCTGGGTTAACAGGGATGGCTTGCAAGAGGGATCGTGACACTCCTCTTACCTTCATCTTTTGGCTCTGGTTCAGGCATCCCAATATAGGTAAACGATATGTCCAACCGGACCTAGGGAAGACACATGATATGGGGCTGTCAGCTCAGGGCTTTCACCCTTTCACAGGCTTATTACATTCTCATCCCATGTTGCAAAACTTTTCCTGAAGGGAAGTAGGGCTGTTTCTCTTAAAAATCAAATTCTGTGGTGATGTTGTGGTGGGCAAGTGTAGTGGCCCCAGGGCATACTTTTTTCCCTGTGAGACCCTCTGGTAGATTAACAAGCCTTGAAAGCCCCATCTCCAAATGATAACCCAGATGTGGCCAAAGGTCCATTTCTGGTTTTGAAAAACAGGTGTTTTTTTTTTTAAAATGTGAAAAGAAACAAAGGAGGGGACTCCTTATTTCAGTCCTGGTGGCTTCTTGGAGAGAGAATTCACTTCTGGGGGACGGAAAAGAATGATCTGGCAAGTTTGGAGGGGTCCAGGGTTACTAATGCAGGAAGCTGCAATCCCCCTCCCCCCAAATTTTACACTCTTCTCTCTCATACTGTGAGAAGCTCTTCATTTTATTCCAAATACCTTGGGGCAAAGTGAAGGATTCCTTTACCTGTGGAGTAAAAGCGTATTTATAAAGTTTGTAGTGACGGAAGTAGGTGTTGATCACATAGTCTGTTATGAGCACCAGTTGGTCCTGATTGAAGAGATCGATGCTGAAAGGGGGCCTCTGGGAAAGAAAAAGAAAATGGTAAGGAAGCGAAGAGGGAAGATTTCCTCACCTTGAGGCACTGCTGAGAAGGGGAAGCTGCTGAAAATGTTTCTAGCTAGACTCTGCTCCTGTTACTTGCCCAGTCTGATATGACACTCACCCGAATGGAGTGGCAGAAAACCAATTCAGTGAAATAGTTGTAGCATTCCTCCACATTGGGCAGTGGTGTTTCTATAGGACAAGAAAGTGGTGAAAAGTAAACAGGTGATCTAGGTTCAACATTCCCCTTTTCTCCTGTATTTGTATCAATTTCATCCCTAACAGCCCAGCTACTCAACTGACATCCAAAATAGCCACTTTGGGCACACTGATGCAAGGCCTGTTCCTCTGCTTTCCTGTCTTCTTTTCCCACAGCTGTTATTAATTTTCATTATGGTTCTACCCCTTTATAGTGTCAAAAGAAGACACAGCAGCTGGGATACAGAAGCCATCATGAGCAGCAGAGACAAGAATGGGATGGGTCATGACAGGACAGTGCCATTGCATGTTTTGGGAGTCTGGGGTACTGCACCAGCCTACAGCAAATTCTGCTCTTGATACAGTTATTGGTCTCACCTTTACAGTCCAAGATGGTTCCAATGAGGCTTCTGTTCTTCCCCTAGTCTTTCCTCAGTTTCCTCTGTTCAAAAACTCCACCATTTCTATGGACATCCATTTACTCATGGATGAGCAGAAGGTAGACCAGGGGTCCTTTCACACAACAGAGTTATAGCACTATGATTCCATTTTAGCTGCTATGGATCCCTCTTCTGGAATCCAGGAGCTGGCAGTTTAGCAAGGGGTCTTTAAAATTTTCTGCCAGAGAACTTGAGTACGTCACCAAACTGAAAATCCCAGGATTCTAGAGAATGCAGCATGGCAGTTAAAATAAAATCATACTGCTATATAATTGTGTAGCATGAAAGTGTCTAACGTTCTACCGTATGTTCTCCAGGTGATCTGCAGCAATCTGCCAGAAACAGAAAAGCCATTCCCCCTCCTAAACTAGGCTGTCGTGGTTAAGAGAGACGAGGCAAGAGAGACTGGCATAAACTGAAAAATTGTGTAGGCAAACTTGTTAGTACTAAAAATAAATTCCTGAGTCTATGTTCAGAGGTACCACGTTCTGCAATTCTATTCTCAACTTGGTGAGGTCGCTCTGTTGTCTTGAGCTTCAGCAGAAAGACCTTGGGATTCTTGTGGAAAGCGAAGTAGAACCCATAAACCAAAGTCTTTGTGGCACCAAAATGACTTACCTATACAGGCCTCGTGTACATCCTTCACAATTGAGAAGAAGGCTGAGGTTTGTTCCCGGTTAAAACCCTGCTCCCGACTGAACTGGATGGTGTAAAAGTACAGATCTAGTAAGATGGCAGAGCGGGGATTAGATTCAAAATCTTGCAGATTGAGGAGATCAGCAAGGAGGCTGTGGAGGAGAGGGGAAAAAATAGATGTATGCGGCCATCCTGCCTTCAGTTTCCTTTAACTGCCTGTATTTTGCAACATCTGATGCAACAATATAAGCATCTGGTCATGAGCAGAGATGGGGGAATATGTGGCCTTCTAGATGACGTGGGTCTACAACTCATCATTCCCCATTGCTGGGCATGCAAATGAGGATGGATGTAGCTGACACTGAACAATATCTCAAGGGCCATGCATCCTCCATCCCTGCATTAAGTGGTGTTGAATTCATTGACAGATTCTTGAGGTTTGACTGTGCTCAGACATAAGGGTACAAATGGTGTTGGTTTTGGTAGTCTCTCTTTATAGTGGCTATTTAACTATGCCCTAATAACAGCTTACATCAATTGTTTAACCTCTACTTTCTCTCCATTCCTCTTTCCATATTCCTCTCTCTCTTTCTATATATATATAGACTGCATTGTTTTTATCTCAAGTAGTCTGATCCTATGACAGCAATACCTTTCCTAGGACTTGCTCCCAAGTTAATGTGCACCTTCCTTTTGAGATATCTGATAAACCAAATATCCTCCCTCTTCTACAATTCATACATCCAATGAAGCAAGCTGGGGTCTGCAAAAATTTGAGTCACTAAATCCATGAAGGTTCAGGGAACTCTCGTTTTTTGGTGCAGTATACTAATCCAAGCCATTGCAGAGAAAGTGGAAATTACAGCAGTTGAATACAGATCTCTGTGCTGAAGCTCTCTTGTTGAAAACGGTTGCCTTGCAACACCGTTTCTTTGAATATTGAACAGATCATAAAGACACCCAGTCTGCATAGCAGATGTCATGTGATGAATGACTGCAGTGCAATGTTTTTGCTTTATGAATGTGTATCGGGCTGGTACAAATTAATAAGAAATCTCAGAGTTGTAATCCAAAAAGTGAGCTGTCTCATATTTTGCTGCATTCTTAGTGGCACTTCTCATTCAAAACACAATGGTAGTCCACTGCACAGTTTTCATTAGATAAAAATGTTAAAAAATGGTGGCGCAGTGGTTAAATGCCTGTACTGCAGCCATTCACTCAAAACCACAAGGTTGCGAGTTCAAGACCAGCAAAAGGGCCCAAGCTCGACTCAGGCTTGCATCCTTCCGAGGTCGCTAAAATGAGTACCCAGACTGTTGGGGGCAAATTAGCTTACTTGCTAATTAGCTTACTTGCTGTTCACCGCTATGATCTTTGGAATAGCGGTATATAAATAAAACAAATTATTATTATTATTATTATATCATTCTGCTGAAGCCAAACTGTGGCCAATGACTACTTTCAGTTTTAGCAGAAGGTTGAGCAGTGCATCACTTTAGGGTTCGTGAGGCCTAAGTGGGAAACTTTTAAAGGGCTGAAATGCTCTGGGTCAAGTTTCAGTGTGACTTGGTACATATGGCGTTCAGGTACCCTAGTCCAATATTGGGAAGGGCTTTAAAATCCCAAAACTACAACTCCTGGACACAGCTTGTATCTGTATCAGAGCTTACAAAAGTTATTTCTTTGACTACAGTTCCCAGAATCTCTTGACCAGCATGGCTGGTGGATTAAATGCTGTCATCCAAAAAGAGAATTTCCCCAAATTCAGGTGGGCTTTATTTTGGCCACCAAAGCTGCTATACCTGTGGCTCGATACAGCTGAACGATTCAGTAAAAAAAACAACAACCAACAATCTTGGGGGGGGGGGGAATCAACCTTTATATTGAAGCTGCGTTTTTTATGATTTATTGTTTATATTAGTTAGCAGCCATAAATTTTATTATGCATCAGGAATGACAAGATCTCGAGGTCAATTTTCTACTCCTGTGAAATGCTGTGAGTTACTCAATCCCCAGAACAAAACTGGAAGAGACCAGATGTCCACTTCCACTTTTGGAAGGTTACTTTAGTAACGATGCCTTTCAGGCTGCACCCGCACTGCAGAAGTAATCCAATTTGACCCCAGTTTAGCTGCCATGGCTCAATGCTATGGAATCCTGGGATCTGTAGTTTGTTGTGGCACCAGAGCTCTCTAACAAAGAAGGTTAAATATCTCACAAAACTACAAATCCCAGA
Organism: Sceloporus undulatus; assembly: GCF_019175285.1. Taxonomy (NCBI): domain Eukaryota; kingdom Metazoa; phylum Chordata; class Lepidosauria; order Squamata; family Phrynosomatidae; genus Sceloporus; species Sceloporus undulatus. The sequence goes on from NC_056527.1 coordinate 109,182,190, forward strand.
ATTCCACAGCATTGAGCAGTGGCAGTTTAAGTGGTGTCAAATTGCATTATTCCTGCAGTGCAGATGCAGCCCCAGACTCCTCTGACCAGGATGCTTGTGAGGAGGGCTTGGGAATTGTAGTCCCTAAAAGAACTTTCCCAAGCTCTGCTGTTACATCTTCCTCTCTCTCTCTCTCTCTGACTCTCTTCAATACTCTGTTGGGAAAGCTGGCTATTACCTTCAATCACAGGCTGGATGTAAGAGGATATTTAAAGGCATTTAAAGTTTAAATAGGGTTGCATCTTAACGACACCAGATATTCAAACTACTGAATAGAACAAGCTTAGAACTGGGAAGTGCTTTGTATATCAATGACCTAGAACAGACTGCTGTTTTGCAGCAGCCTGGGACCAAAATTAGGGTTCAGGAGAATGGTGCAACCGCATACTCCCGAACACTAGCGTGAAGAGGCGCCGCCAACATGGCACCTCTCGTCCACACAGAGGCCGCCATGATGACGTAAGCATGGTGCAGCGTCTGCACATTACAGCGCTTGCATCAATGCGCCACAGTGCACCAATGGTGCACTCATTGTGTCTGCCACGTGCACCAAAAAGAACCTACTTTTAGTGGGCTCATTTTGGTGCGGAGGGACACTGTGTGGTTTGGCTTATGCGGCGTTCCTTAGGGGCAAAAACAGGTGCCTCCAGCCTACCTTTTTGGGGCAGTCTGTTGAGCCCCAATAGAGCTGATCTCTGGAAGCTTAGCCCTGAGTAGATGTGCTTCGGCTGTGGTTTGTATAGTTGCAGACGAACGTCCAAATCATTCTAAAGCCCATTTTGTTTGATCTTGCCTACTCTTTTTGTGCCTCAGCCACATGTTCTTAGCCTGCCCTCGCTCTGGAATACGGTCTCAGAGGTCTTTCCAAAGCGGTGAAAGACTCCCCAGCCCTCTTGTATACGGTGTGCTTCTCAGGTACGTATGGATCGTTCTGGCTTTAATGTTCAGTCCTGTGTACTCCTCTTTCATTTCTGCTTAAATGCAGGTATTGATCAGCTGCTTCTTAATTTGAAGACTGGCATTACCTTTTCAGGATATCCGTGGTCTCAGCCTTGTTGATGAGATCCATGCTGTGAACGTCTAGATATTTCCTGAAGAACAAGGGGAAAAGGGGGTTGTGAAGCAGCTGTGTGTTACTAACACAAGTGGAACCAAACGGCAGCCATCTTCAGGTTATGGACCCATATGGAACTGGTCCTAGTGTGGGTTGTGGCATTTAAAACGTCCTCTAAAGGCACAAATAGTCACTTACCACATACATATCTTTGCCTTGTGGGTCTGGGGCTGAAAGAGAAAAGACATTTTAAGCCATGTTTGTTGAGTCAGAATCGCTGTAGTGATATTTCAATCCACTCCAGTTTATCACACTGGGGCTAATTAAAGCGCATTTAAAGCGTCCCACAAATAAAGCGAAAATGGCGAGTAATTGCAAGAGTCATCATGACGCGCAATTGCGCAAATAAAGGGATGTCGGAAATGCGTTGCCGCTGAAGTCCTGGAAGTGAAAGGATGCGCGTTGATGCTTCTTTGTGGCCACTTTAATGGCGGGTTTTGTCTGACGTCGTGTGAAATCCACAGTTGTGTTATTTGGGAACAAAACCATACAATCTGACTCAAAACATTTTTATTCGAGTGACAAACGGTCCGTTCATAAGAGGAATTCTGATAACCGTCGATGAGAAGAAGCCAACGATGGCGGCTCTGATTTTGGCGTATTTCATTAGATATGGGTTTCATTAATATGTCCTCTCTAGGAATCTCTAGGTCCTCCAGCGCAACTCTATGGTCAACTTTAACTAAAAGTGGCACTGAAGGACCTAGAGATTCCTAGAGAGGACACTCTCTAGGCCTTTGCAGCTCCTCCGTTGCACTCGATGGTCAGTGCCTGGCAGAGGCTGACCATAGAGTCGCCCTGGAGGACCTAGGGACTCTTCTCCTGACCCTCCGCCCCTTTTTTACCTTTCGGAGGGATTCCGGCCCCATCGCGAGGTTTTGGGGCGGAGGAGTGAAGGACTCCTCCGTTGCCATAGCAACCTGGGCTTCCTCCGCCTCTTCTTCCCCAGTCAGAACGAGGAATGTTGAGCCAGCGCTTAGGAGAAGAGCCGGGGAAGTCCCCGACCAATCACAAACGTTCCCTTGTGGGGGCGGGTGACAGCGAGAGGTTTAGCCAATCACAGGCGCTTTCTGGGATGAGGAAGAAAGACATCTAGCCAATCGCAGGCGCACTTTTGGGAAGATGAGGAAGAGTGAAAGAAGACTTAGCCAATCACAGGCGCTCCCTTTGTAGAAGAGGCGGAGTGAAGGAAGCCGTAGCCAGTCACAGTCGTTCTCTTGGGGGAGGGAGAAGAGTGAAAGAAGACTCAGCCAATCACAGACATTCTTTTTGGGGGGCGGGCAAGAGCGAGCAAAGGCTTAGCCAATCACAGACGGACTCCTTCAGTGGGCGGGGAAAAAGAAAGAGCGTTTCATATAGAATGCCACAAGGGAGAAAGTGGAAACATGGCGTTCTCTGCGGGCGGCCAGGAAAGAGATTTCCCCCTTCTTTTTTTAAAAAACGTATTTATTTCACATTAAATATACAAATATAACAGGCGACAAGTAGGCTAATAAAACAAAACGCAGCCTAGTTGACGAAACCACGACCGGAACACATTCTATACTTTTTCCTATCTCTATGGTCCGAACTGGGGGGGGGCAACCGCAGAAACGCGACCCAATCACAGGCGTTGACAGGACGCGCGGTTCAGCCAATCGCGTTAACGCTTCCATTTCTTTTCCCGGCCCCGCTCAACTTCGGACCAATAGGAAAAGCGTTTACATTTCCTCGCTGAAAAGCGGAGGGGCGTGTGCGCATGCGTGCCCCGAGTGGGCGGGACGAGGGAGACAGAGAGGCTGGGTCCGGTCTCGAAAGCGGAGGCCAGGCAGGGGCGGCTACTTTGGAGCATGCGCAGTGGCTGCGCTGGGGCGCCTGAACCTGAGCGTCGAATGGAGGGGAAGACGAGGAAGGCGCAGCGGTTGGGGGCCTCTGGGAGGCCGGGAAGGTGAGCCTCCAGGAGGGACCGCGTCCGCAACGCCCTTTACCTGCCTCTGCAACCCGTCTCATTTGTAAACCGCTTAGGACAGTGGTTCCCCCGAACTGTGCCCTTTAAGGGACTTTGGACTCCAACTCCCAGAATCCCAGGCCATTGGCCATCATGGCTAAGGCTTCTGGGAACTGAAGTCCCAAAAAATCTCTTAAAGGCGCAGTTGGGGCGACCACTGGCTTCTTACGTCGGAAAAGGGTATCGAAATGTGCTTGGTCTCGCGTATTGCTGATGCTGTGGAATTCTGGGACATGTTGCTTTGTTGTAGCCGCAGAGCTCTCTGACGCAGAAGGCTAGATGTCTCACCAAACCACAAAGCCCAGAATTCAGGAGCATGGAGCCAGGGCAGTTAAAGTGGTGTCAAACTGGATTATTTCTGCCTTGGTCCACCTGAGGAAGGAGACCAAGGGTATATCTAAGCTCTAGAAATAACCTGCCTTGATGCCGCTTTAACTGCCTTGGCCCAGTGCTGTGGGATTCTGGGGACTGTAGTTTGTTGTCGCCCCAGAGCATGTTGATAGAGAAGGCAAAATGTCTCACAAAACTCCATATCCCAGTATTCCCTAGCATTGAGCCATGGCAGTCAAGGGGCGTGAAACCTGATTATTCCCACAGGGCCAAAACACACCTCAGAAACAATCCACTTTGGCACCGCTTTAACTGCCCTGGCGCAATGCTGGGGAATCCTGGGAACTGTGGTTTTGTGTGACATTGAGCCTTCTCTGTCAGAGAGCTCTGCAGCTGCAACAAACTGCAAACCCCAGGATTCCATAGAATAGAACCATGGCAGTTACTCTCTGCATTGTCCATTTCCTTTTTGTCTTTTGTGCTACCGCCGTCTTTCTGCAACTTTGATCAGATATTTAGAAAGCCATGCTTAGCTGTGGCGCTGCTGTATTAAACTGCTCTCCGTTGCACTGGTTTGCTTGCTTGTGATGGCAAATAATTCTCTCTCTCTTTATTATCCTTTCAGTTGAAGAGCTGAGCCCTTGGCTGGTTGGCTGATTCCTCTGGTTCCTGCCCCTTGCTCAAAGCCACCATGTCAGGGGCTACAAGTAAGCGGGCAGCTGGGGATGGAGGCTCAGGACCCCCTGAGAAGAAAGCCAACAGGGAGGAGAAGACCACCACAACTCTGATTGAACCGATCCGGCTGGGAGGCATCTCTTCCACGGTGAGCATCTGGGAGTGGGGTGAAGGTGGTAAAGTCTGTGGCAGGGCTGACAATTATATGGCCCTATATTAGTGGACTGCAGGTGCCATCATTCTTCAACAGACTTGATTGTATTTTTAAAAGCCTCTAGCATCTCTACTTCGGGAGAAAGGTGGGATTTCCCCTGGAATGCTTCACTCAGTTTTGAGCATCACAATTCAGGAGGGATGTTGACAAGCAGGTCCGTCTTTAGAGGTGAAAGGTTTGGCAGCCATGCCTCATGAGGAGAGACTTGGGGAGCTGGGTATGTTTAACCTGGGGAAGAGAAAGCTGTGTTTAAGTATTTGAAAGGATCTCATATTTAAGAAGGAGCAAGCTTATTTTTTGCTGCTTCAGAGGCTAGGACATGGATTCAAGCTACAGGAAAAAAGATTCCACCTCAGTTCTAAGAGGAACTTCCTGGCGGTCAGAGCTGTTCATCAGTGGAAGACTCTGCTGCCTCAGTCTCCTTTGGAGGTTTTTAAGCAGAGGCTGGAGGGCCACCTGTCAGGAGTGTTGGGTTGTGTCTTCCTTTGTGGCAGAAGGGTGTTGGACTGGATGGCCCTTGTGGTCTCTTCCAACTCTATGATTTTATGATAACTACTGAAACAAATTCCCAATGTTTCTTTCTTAATTTTAAAAAACAAACAAACAATTGCCATATATCTTGGAGGGAACCACACTGCTTTCTAGATGATGCTGAACTGCTACTCTTACCAGCCCTAGCCAGCATATCCAATTGTGAAGTATGATGGCATAAAACTACAGATCCCAGAATTGCCTAACATTGAGCTGTAGCACTTAAGGCAGTGGCAGACGCAGAAGAACCCAGGATATAAAATTATGCTTAGAGCAGGGATGGGAAACGCTGACTTTCCAGATATTTTTTGCCTAAAACCTCTGTCATGATCAGTGTTAAGGAACTATGGGAGTCATATTTCAAAAAATTAGAGCAGGCCCTCTTTATATTTTTGGATTGCGACTCCTGTTCAGGTGTAGTGTTAACTTCAACTTTACATCAACATGTAGAATGTCTGGCAGAAAAGAGAGTTACATTGTGGACTAGATTTTCATATGTGGGGGTCTTAAATGCAGGAGGAGATGGACCTCAAGGTGCTTCAGTTCAAGAACAAGAAGTTAGCTGAGCGCTTGGAGCAGCGGCAGGCCTTTGAGGATGAACTGCGTGAGCGCATAGAGAAGCTGGAAAAGAGGCAGGCTACCGATGATGCCACTCTCTTGATTGTCAACCGATACTGGAAGCAGGTCAGTGTGCCCTCCTGAGTCATGTTTTTCCTTCTATGTGAAGTTTCTAATCCTTCAGGTTCCAGGCACAAGTATTTCAGTGCCTGATGAAATCTTGGGGGTCAGGCCAAGAGGAGAGCAATTTTTCTGGTGTCCAAGAAATGTAGCTTCTCTGCGTTGCTCCGTTACACTTCTTTATTAATAGCCGTATCATAATAGATTTAATCTGCAAAGTTTGTTTTGATCTTAGTTGATGTATTTATCGGGGTGATATCACTATGCTCAGGTATTCATAAGGGGGCATATAGCTATTCCAAGACTTCCTCTGTGATTTAGAACATCTTCATTCATACCCCCTGTTGTCCGTATGCCGTCAAGTTGCTTCCAACATAGAGAAATAAGAATATAAGAAGAATAATAATAATATGTTTTATTTTTTATTTTTATTTATAAACCGCTATTCCAAATAGATCATAGCGGTGTACAAGAAAATTATATAACAGTACAAGAAAAATCTACAATTAAGATACACTGTATCTTCAGGCTAGCCCCTGATGACGCTGGGCCAGCCTGTTCTCTCCCTCAACGGCCGAAAGATGACAGTTATGGAGGGAGGGCACTCAGTCTTCAGGCCAGCCCCTGATGACGCTTTTCATGGAAAATTCACTTGGTGTTCCAAAGGTTTTAAGAACATA
>NC_056527.1:109191437-109216737 GCF_019175285.1 Sceloporus undulatus
TTTTTTATGGCCAAGCAGGGATTTGAACTCTGGTCTCCAGAGTCATTGTCTAAAGCTCAAACTATTACATGATGCTTGCTGATTCATCCCTCGTACTTTTTTTCAATTCCTTGGTCCTCCTCATTGCTTCAGCTGGATGAGACAGTGCAAGTGCTACTGAGACGTTATGATGGAGGTTGTGAGCAGACTCAAGAAGAGCACAAGTTGGAGTCTGCAGGAGGAGAGCTAGATCCCTCTACCCTGGGACAAGAGGGATTGGAAAGGAGAGGTGAGCCCAACTTTCTGAGTTGATGAATTGTGATCAAAATGGAAAAGTGGAGCCAATACTGACCTAGTTCTTCTGGTCTCTGCAGAAGGTGTCCTGTCCCCCATTACTCCTCCTGCCCTTTGGAAGAGTGTGGACCTTGTACTGAATGAGCCATCACTTTCCTTCCTGGCTACCTTGGCCAGCAGCAGCAGTGAAGAGATTGAGTTGCAGCTTCAAGAGCGCATGGAGTTCTCTAAAGCTGCCGTCTCCCGCATTGTGGAAGTCTCTGACAAGATCCACCGGCGCACTGAGGAACTCTGCCAGAAAATCCATGCCCGTGGTGAGGAAAGGCACCATTTTGTTATACTTATTTGTTTATTAAAATACTTATTTTTTTGCCATATATCTAGGGACTTTAGGGTGGCTGACAGAAAAAATCAATTTAACCAGTTTGAAACATTGGCATGGTACAGACCACCCCAAAAGGGTGGCCTCTCGGTGCCTGTTTTTCTGCTGGAGGAAAGCCGCAGCCGCCAAATCACGTAGCTTTCCGCTGGTGCAAAAAGAACCCGCGGAAGCGAGTTCTTTTCAAGCGGTGGTGGCATAACAAGTGTGCCACTACACACTCGTTACGTAAGCGCTGTGTGGACGCCGCACTGCGCTTACATAACTATGGCGGTGCCTATGTAAACAGGGTGTCACCATTGTTATGCCCTTGTCACGTGCTAGGATTGCGGGGTGTGAGGGTGCTCTGCCCCCAGGCAACCCTAGCATGTGACGAGGGCATTGCAAAGGCCTGTATGTACTGGGCCATAAAAACAGTACGCTACACTAAACAGTTTGACAAATTGTTAACATCTTTTGTGTCATGCCATGTGAGGATCTGTGTTACACATTAGGTGTGGAAGGGAAATCTGAGATACAGTGTTTCTTGAATCCATGAGAAAGAGGAGCTGAATAAAGAAAGAGTAGCAGAAAGACCGTTTTTGTTTTCATAGTAGTTGAGATGGGAAGGATTTTTTTAAAAAGGTAACCATTTTGTAAGTTCTCAGGTGATTTCTCCCCCCCCCCCACCCCTTCCAGTGGAGTTTGATCAGCTAGAAGAAGCAGTGAAGGCTCTCAACAAGGACCTGACGAGAGAGAACCGACATCTTCAGGACCTCACTACCCAGCTGCAGGAGAAGCACCATAAGATCTCCCTGGAGGTAGGTGCTTTGCTCAGAGACCAGCAGGGTCTGTATGTGGGTGTTGCTGACATGGAAGGAGAAGCTTCTCTGATGTCTGTCATATTTATCCATCTCTCCTCTACTCCTACCTGCTCAGTATACAGAGCTGCAGGACAAGGTGACCTCATCAGAGACCAAAGTGCTGGAGATGGAAACAACAATTGAGGACTTGCAGTGGGACATTGAGAAACTGCGCAAGCGGGAGCAGAAGCTGAACAAGCACCTGGCTGAGGCGCTGGAGCAGGCAAGCCAAGGCTTCGAGTGGCTCTTGATCTCTCCCAATCCCACCCACATAAAGCTCTCATCTTGCTAAAAATGGCTCTTGCATGGCACTTGAGGGAGGTTACTTTGGGGACTATGACTCCCAGGCTGCATCTGCACTGCAGAAGTAATCCAATTTGGCACCACATTAACTGCCATGGCTCAATGCTATGGAATTTTGAGATTTGTAGTTTGTTGTCAGAGCTCTCTGACAGAAAATGTTAAATAGCTCACAGAACTACACATCCCAGAATTCCGTAGCATTGAGCAATGACAACTGAAGTGGTGTCAAACTGCATTATTTCTGTAGTGCAGATGCAGCTCCAGACTCCTATGACCAGCATGCTAAGCAGCAGGGTCTGGGAACTGTAGTCCCTAAAAGAACTTTCCAAGCTCTGTTGTTATATTCTCCTTCCCCCCCCCCTCCTCTTTTGGAGAAGGATGAAGGCTGTAGTGCAGAACAGTCTTTTAATATACTTTTATTCAGATTGTTATGTTTTTAAATGATTTCATACTGTTTTAAATTATGGGTGTTTTAATATGATAGTGTAATTGCTCTTTTTTATCACCAGATATTTAACTGTATAGCCTTATAAGCCACTGTAGGTCCCATATTGGGAGAAAAGTGATATAAAAATTAATTCAGTAACTAAATAAATACTTTCTGCTATTTTTATCATGTAACTAATGGATAAGCAGTTTTCTAGCAGTATTATTATTAAGCTTTGTTTATATAGTGCTGTAAATTTACACAGCACTGTATATACAATTTCACAGTAAGGCAGAAAGAGTGAGAAATGTGTAGTACATGTGGTATAACTGTAACCTCTTCCTTGGATGTGGGATTCACAGAGCATGGTGGCCATGATGTTCTTTGGCCAGGGCAGCTACAGAGCTGAAAAACCTTCTTTTTAAAAAATTCAGTTTTGATTGCTTGGGAATTGAACCAGTCCATGAGTTGCAAGGACAAAAGCAAGCCACATATTAGTACTGAGCTTTAATCCACCCAGGAAGATAAATTTGAAAGAGGGATTATGTTTTCTCCTCATCACCTGCCACTTAAATTATGGGAATGGAGGCCTGTTCAGGATTGCCTCCATTCATAGAGTGAGATTGGCTGCTGCAGTGAGAACATAATGCAGGGTCTCCTTAGTTTTGGTTCTAGTCTCATGGTACCAACTAAGGACTGTTTTTTCAATAGCTGTAGAACAAGAGTGGACAACCTCTAAAACATCTAAGGGCCTAATTGTGGCCCAAAGGCCCCACTCAGGTCACCCCAGGCATGGAAATGTCTCCCTCATCTCTGTCTCTTTCTGTCTCTGCCTCTCTCTCTTTCTTTCTCTCTGTCAACTCATAGCCTAAGTAGCTATGTTCTTTTATGAAAGTTCTTTTCTGGTATTTTAAAAACAAACAAACAAACAACTTTTGTGAGGCCCTGTTTAATCCTCATTTTGCTGGTCCTGATGGCCTACAGGAGCAGAAAAAGACCATTTATGCAGAAAATTTGTTTTTTGATCCAGCGGCTCAGGTGGACCCTGGAGGCCTGTGGGATGCAAAAAGAGCATTGAGGGACCACACGAGGCCATCAGCTGCACTTTGCCCTCTCCTGCTCTAGAGATTTTAAAATACTTGAGATTCAGGTAAATGGAGGTCTGGGTGTGACATGACAGGGATGCTTCCCTTCTCCTTCATGATAAGGTATATTTAGATAAACTGAAATACTTCTGCATTTCTTACCTGCCTTTCTGCTGTTGAAGGCCAATTAGCCTTTGTCGTTGTGGCCTGTTTTGTGGTGAAGAACCTGTTTAGCTATATACTGAAAATGTTCAGGAAAATATATTTGTGGTCTAGAAAGTTCTAAACATCTCTCTCTAATTCTTTGGCAGCTAAATTCTGGTTATTATGCATCTGGCAGTTCTGGCGGGTTTCAGGGAGGGCAGATCACACTTAGCATGCAGAAGGTAAGCGGGAGAAAATGGCTGGAGAGTAAATGGAGGCATTGAGATCTCATGGGGTTTGGTGCTCCCCTTGCCATTATCTCACTGACTCATTTTGGGTTTGCAGTTTGAAATGTTGAATGCAGAGCTGGAGGAGAACCAAGAACTGGCCAATAGTCGTATGGCGGAGCTGGAGAAACTGCAGCACGAAATGCAACAGGCTGTTAGGACCAATGAAAAGCTCAAGGTAGTGATGGTAGATGGGGCTGCCTTGCCAAAGATGTGGAAATTGTGTCCTCTAGAGGAAGAAGTGGACATGGCCAAGGAAGGGATGGGCAATGCCCAGAACTTGAAACTAACTTTTCCCTCTGTGATGCTCAGAATCTTCTCAGCCAGCATAGCCAATTGACATGCTGGCTAGGGAATTTTGGGAACTCCAATTCATAAAGATTTCCAGGTGCCCCAGAAGAGATCTGATCTGTGGTGTGTACCCATTTGAATTGGTTCTGTAGACGTAGACATAGTGCTCTGTTTACATGGGAGGAAGTTCAGCATGGAAACCAATACAAAAATAGAATACAGTCCATTTTTGTTCAGTGGGATTTGTGGCTCATCTCTCTGGTGTCTCAGACTTCACTTACTGTATTATTTACATAATTCCCTTGCGAAGCTGCCAGAGTCTGGAAAAGTGCATGTTCTACCAATTCTATTTGACCAGAATCACGGAGGCAGTGTCTTTCCAGCTATGGGATCTTTCTATTGTGTCCTGTGCCAATATAAATAGTTTCATTTCTCATTTTATGCATTGACACACACAGCATGTCAAGTTTTTCAAAAGTAAGCAAAACAAGACATTTCTTAAGTTGGGGTTTACAGATAGAGTTGGATATGTTGGCTGCCGTAATTTTATGTGTGCATTTGGCACAAGCTCCTGGCTAGCTAACAGCATCCTATTGTTCGTCTTACCTAGAGTATCAACCTATTGAGTCACTTAGATTTACCTACATGTTGACTCACTATTCCGTAATTGATTCAGTGGTTCTACTTGGATCTTGTTGCTGTAGGATGACTCTAAGGTGAACTTATCACAGGGTTTTCTTAGCAAGTTTCTTTAGGGGGTGTTGCCATCCAATAAAATTCAAGCCAATGGGTGGAGGGACACTTACTTGGGACTAGTGGCTGTGATTGGACACAAGTTGCTAATTTTAATTGGTGTGTTTGTCTCTCAGGTGGCACTACGGAGCTTGCCTGAGGAAGCAGTGAAGGAGACACTGGAGTACAAGGTGCTGCAGTCTCAGTTCTCGCTGCTCTATAATGAGAGTCTGCAGGTGAAAACGCAGCTGGATGAGGCCCGGGCCCTTCTGCTCACCACCAAGAATAGCCATCTGCGCCACATTGAGCACATGGAGGTGAGGGAACCAAGAATGCATATGTGTGCTTGTGGCTTTCACTTTATGAGGTTGGAAGTATATTTATTGTGATACAGCATTGAGATAAGACCAGGATATTTTTATGATTTCAAAACTTGTAGAGTGCTGGATAAGGACTTAAAAATTCTCAGTTCTAGTTCTGATGAAACTCACAGGGTGTCCTTGGGATAATTGCATGCTCTCTCTCTCTCCCTTTCTCCTCACTTGACCCACCTTGCTGGGTTGCTATGAGGATAAAGGGGAGAGGAAGAGAGCCAAATGTTGCCATCTTGAAATCATAGAAGGAAAAGCAGGATATAAATATTACAAATAAAATAGTTCCTTAGATTCTACAAAGGAGAAAGAAATATTGGGGTCATCTGATGACTAGCTCCTTATTGGTGATATTCTCTCTCTCTCTCTTTGGCAATAGAGTGATGAGCTGAACCTTCAGAAGAAGCTGCGGACAGAGGTGATCCAACTGGAGGACACGCTGGCTCAGGTGCGCAAGGAGTATGAAATGCTGCGCATTGAATTTGAGCAGAACTTGGCTGCCAATGAGCAAGCAGGTGAGATGGCACCTCCCTCTTGTGTCTTGATGGTAAAAATATAGGTGATTTTTTCCTCACCCCCATACATATACTTATTCTGGGCAAAGTCTCCTCTTTCTCTGTGTCTTTGAGATGAGGTGATGGCCCATCATAGGCATGCACTTAAGCAGTAGACAAGCTAACCACACAAAGGCTGTGGCATCCTTTGTGACGTACGCATACATAGGTCCCTTTTTGATGGGGCACAGAGGACTATTCCTTGGCTTTGCATTCCATCCAGACACCTCCCACTGCCCAGCAGCTGTAAAGACCAACTGCTTCTCTATTATCTAAATCACCCCACTCCTTTCCTCACCAGTAAATGATGCAACAGAGATCCCTCCCTGGGCGAGAAAGCTGCTGGGCATTGGGAGGACACAAAACTGAATTTGTGGAGCTATGAACTCAGGTAGAATCTCAGCCTAAATGTGACAGTTCCTAGTCTCCTTGAAAAGGTGAGTCCAGAAACTGTAGTTCAAAAAGGTGAATTGTCCAAAGTCTGAAGCTGATTGCCATAGTATGCATAGTATATACACATAGTTCCCCCCCCCAAAGTTCCGGAAACCAAGCCTTATGAGGAATGACTTAGGGAGCTGGTTATGTTTTAGCTTGGAGAAAACTGAGAGAAGTGACATGATAGTTATCTTTAAATATATGAAGGAATGTCACGTAGAAGATGGAGCAAGCTTATTTTTTGCTGTTCCAGAACATATGATTCAATTTTTTAGTATCTTTTAATTCAAATTTATAAAAAGAGAGAGAGTCCACCTAAGAATTAGAAATAACTTTTTAAAACACTGAAAGAACTGTTCAACAGTGGAACAGATTCCATTGGAGGGTGGACTCTCCATGTTTATACAGAGGTTGGATGGCCATCTTTCAGGAGTGCTTTAGTTGTGTATTTCTGCCTGGCACTGGATTGGACTAGATGACCCTTGTGGTTGTTTCCGGCTCTATATTTTGTGTTTCTACGAATGCTACAGCGCTACCGTGGGCTGCATTCATCTCACTCACCATGCTTGTGAGAGCTTGCAATATTCTGGTTATCCAGTTTATGGTGGATTCATGTTTTTTTGTGTTAGAACCATGCTAAATTCTTGCACATCTCCCTCTCCCCTCCCCTTTTCTCTCTCTCTCTCTCAACTTTGAATCTTAGGTCCCATCAACCGAGAGATGCGTCACCTGATCAGCAGCCTCCAGAACCACAACCATCAGCTGAAGGGTGATGTGCAGCGCTATAAGCGTAAGCTCCGGGAGGTGCAGGCAGAGATCAACAAGGTGGGTCTAGGATGGAGAGAGACTCCAGGAAGTCTTTTTCTTAAGGTTTTCAGCTGAAATTAATTCTGGGAAAGTATATTATGCAGCTTTGATTAAAAACACATAATGGCCAGTATCCTATGGGGCTCAGTGTTTTGTAGTAATGCATGCTAAACTGTGCTACAGCTGGTAATTTACTAACCCCAGATTTACTGTAGTCTCTATACACACACACCATTCTGTGGCTAGTGGAGAGTGGAAAGAGACCAAAGAAGTATCCAGCTATGTCCGTGTAACCCAGTTCATAAGGGTTACATCATCTGTTGAGGTCTGCTAAAGGTCTCAGCAGAAGTCCTCAGAGGTCTCAGCAGAAGATGTAATCACTTTATATCTGGTTATGAGGTCATAGGTGTGTAGCCAAGGGTCCGTTTAGGGGAATTTTATTATTATTGTTATAGCTCAAATATTGCAAGAGGAGGGCCTGCACAACAGCCCTTGCAGAATCGTCTCCTGTTGTGTATATGGAGTAGACCAGGGGATCCCAATAAATGGAACTGAGACAGACTTCTAGAATTAATAACCAATTTATTATAAAGGAAAACACATACGATTCACTAGCATACACACACACATACAAGGCTCAGGAAAAGCATAGGTAGCATGGAATAGGATTTTAGGCATCACTGGGGTGATACGTACCAGAATGTAGACTCCCTCCAGGAATCCAAATGGAATATGAAGCTGATGGCATGAGGCTCAGCCATGGAATGAATGGCCAGGATCAAGAGTCGGGAGCCAGGTCAGGGTTCAAGGGGACAGAGCTTCCCCTGAAGTCCAACTGGCCAGTGAACAGGCAAATCGATGATATTTATAGGCAAAATTTGCTTCTGGCAAAGGTGCTGATGGTGAGAACAAAGAGTTTAATTCTTGCTTTTCACCTGAAGTCCTGTCTGATGTCTTAGTGGTCTTAAGCTGCTCGGACAACAGACCTGGGAAGGGAAAGCCTCAGGCAAGGCAAATATTTCTCTTCCTGGTCCTATGAAATCCTCTTATGCGATCCTTAGATATGATGATGTGGGTGCCCTCAGGGGTGTGTGTACATGTCCTCATGCCTTGCTGGCAATGGTGGACAGGCTAGTAGAGTTCATCTAGGGGTCATTAAGGGCTATCATTTATACCAAATTATATGGAGCAGCATGGGTAACAGGTGATCCCCTTTCTTCTATCATAGCACAGAATGACTGTGATGGAAGAGTAAGTAAATAGGGGAGTGGTGCTTTGGTCATTGGATAGAGGAATGGAATGGAATACCAACATTTGCATCAACAAAAAAAGACATACATGGGCATAAGGTTGACTTCCACCCATGTATGCCACTAACATACGCGCCGGCCAATGAACGGCATATCTGAGAGTGTAGTAATTTAAATCATGGGCACTCACATTGCCTTGTTAATCCTCCAGTTTGCTTCTTCATGCTACTCTCTCTGTTCTGCAGCCAGGGCTCCCCAATTTATGGTTCTACCAGAAAAATATCCCATAGTCTTCTAAACAGTATAAACATATCTAGTTTTTCACCCCTTATCTTGTTGGAATGAGTGTGTAGTTATGTGAGTGCTGTGAAGGAAAGTTGCAGTCCATATCCTTTTTCCTCAGGTTCGGATGCAGCAGAGTGGCTTTCATTCTAGTGTGGCAGCGGCGCCCCCTCCGGCAGGGAGTGAAGACCCTGGGGGGTCGGTAGACCCCAGGGTTAGCACGTGAAAGAGGAGGAAGGACAGCCCCCCGAAATCAAGAAGGACCCAAGGAGGTTCAAATCAAGAAGGAGCCAAGGAGGAGGCAGTGGCAACTCCTCAGCTACCTGGGAGCCATGAGGGGGGTAAAAAAGGAGGAAGAGGACCCCCCACCTCCCAGCCACCTGCCCCACAGCTGCCCCACCCGCGAGCCAAGGAGCCTGAACGGTCCAAGGGGCGAGGTGGAGACCGAGGTGGAGGACCGTGATAGGTCCCGGATCGTGAGAAAGAGGCCCTCTTCATCCTCCACATCATCATCCTCTTCCTCAAGGGACCGGGATAAGCAGAAGGTAGTGAGGCAGTGAGGATGCCAAGAAAAAGGATTTGGATCTGCTCAAACAGCTGCGGGCTGAACTCAATGAGTGTTGTGGAGGAGTCTTGGAAGTTGTGGAGGAGAGAAGAAATGTTCCCTAGGAGTGGACTGCTAAAGGGTGGCCTGGCATTTGGGCCCCAAATTTAGGAAGGCATTGAGGATTTTGGTGAACAGGGTGTTGGTATTTTAGACCGAAGAGGAGATAAGCCTTTGCGTGAAGCTTTTTTTTCCCAGCCTGAAAAGTGCTGCTGTGGAGTTTTGGTACCGTATTTTCTGGCATATAAGACGACTTTCAAACCTGGAAAATCTTCTCAAAGTTTGGGGGGGGGGCTTATACGCCAGGTGCAGAAACCTCCGAGCTAGACTGGTCACCACAATGATGGGGGGAGCTGAAAAAACGGCTGCAGAGCTCTGCTCTGGGCCCCACAACAAACCCAACTCCCAGAATTCCATAGCAAAGAGCCAGACCATAGAGTTAACGCACTGCCAAACCTCTATTTCTCCAGTGTGGATGCACCACAGTTCTCCTCCCCCCCCCCCCCCCCCGGATCCCATCCTCCATTTCAGTGCTATGCTCCTCGGGTTACACAGCGCAGCAGAGGAATACAAGCTTGCAGCTGCACATTTTGCAAGCAAAGCAAAGGCAAAGCAGTGCAAGCAATGGGGAAAGCAGAGCCAAATGGAACACAAGAGGTAGGGGCCTGGAGGGAGCTCCTTTTTTTTCTCTGCCAGGTCCGAAAGGGGAGTAAAAATAAAGAGGCCTGGCTCTTTTCTTTTTAAGTACCTCCTCTGGCCCTTCTCTCACTCACTTCATAAGAAGGAAAGCCAAGAGATAGGGAAGGAGGCGGAAAGAGTGATCTTTTATTTTAAACCCAGAGTGGGTTTTGTGGTGTTGCAAGGACCCACCTCAATGGCGCGAAATGAGGATTTTGCACTAGAAAGGAGGAAAGGGAGGCTGCATCCACACTGGAGAATAACCCAGTGTGTACCGCTTAACGCCCTGGCTCAAGGCTATGGATTCTGGGAGTTGGAGTTTGCTGTGGGGTCCACTCGGGCCACAACAAACCTCCAACTCCCAGAATCCATAGCCTTGAGCCAGAAAGAGTTAAAGTGGTGCCAACCAGTTTTTTCTCCAGTGTGGATGCAGCCCGAGTGTGCTGAGGGGAAAAAGACACCCCTCTCTGAGGCATCTCTTAGCCTTAGCATGCATTGGAAGAGGGGTAGTCTTATATGCCAAACTCTAACTTTTAAATGGAAAAGTTGGGGGTCTCTTATACACCCAGTCGTCTTATACACCAGAAGATACGGTAGTTGAGTTTCTGTGCCAAGAGAACTTTGCCAGTATTTTTGGGCAGAGAATTGGAAAACTTTGGCTTGAAAACCAGATAAGTTAAGTTCCCTGGGGAATTCTTGTCCTGGTGCTGCTTCAGCTGCTATCTCTGATAATTGGCATTTCCAGGTATTTAATTTGTAAATTTTATTTAAAGTTTCAATAATGTTGCATAGAACTAAGCTGTGGTCTTCACAAACTCCTTCTTGGAACTGACTTATGTACTTTACAAGCTGGGTAATTCTTATACTAGGAGGGGAATGCTTTCAGGTTCCAAGAAAAATGTCCTGAAGGCAGGGATGTAAAATAATATTCACAAATGTTTTGGCCTTCAATGAGAGGGTGTTTCAAAATGTCCATACTTACTGTTCCCCTCTACAGTTGGTCACTAAGATTTTTCATTTGTTAGGACTTTTTTGTGAAAGTTATACATATGGGGGAGATATACATGAAAATGTTTCTTTTGTAAAACAAAACAGAACAAACACCACTGAGCTATTTTTGTAGAATATAGTGTTTACTTTGCAAAAAAAACCTGTTTACTGCTTTGCTGCATTTTTGCACAAAAGTCCCAAAATGTAATAATAATAATAATAATAATAATAATAATAATAATAATAATAAATTGTTTATTTATAGACCGCTTTTCCTAAGATCAAAGCGGTGTACAGCATATAAAATAGGTACAATAAAAATAAAAAAACATATTAAAATACAGAAAAGCTCTTGTGATTTCATTCTGCAGGTAGCAAGCTTTTTGCAAAGAATGAAAGTTTCATGCAAGAATGAAATAAGTGTTAATTTAGATCCTTACTTGAGGTTAGGTCATCTGCTGTAAGAAGGCCAGAAATACAATTGCAAACTAGAACTCCAGTATGCTTCTTTCAAATAATTTCCTTCATACTTAGATGTCTCTTGTTATAAAATGAGTGCTGGTCTCTTGGATCTCCAAGCAATCATCCCCTTCCGTGTTCTTTTTAAGTAAGGTCTTAGAGCTTGGAATCCAGTGGTTGGAATTCAGGGAAATCTTGGCACTCTGGGCTGAGAGGGGTCTTACCATAATTCCTACATGGTTTGGGTCCAGGTTACCTATGGGATTGCCTCCTTTGTTGTAATCTGCCCTATACACTCAGATCCTCTGGGTGACATGTAGTTCAACCAACCAGAACTGGACTGGCAACTGTCACCCAGACGACCTTTTCATCAGTTGCTCTTAGGCTGTGGAATGACTTGCCAGGAGAGATTCAACAGCTAAACATGATGTCTGAATTTTAAAAAGTATTAAAGACCTATTTCTTCCGATAGGTCTGCCTAGTTGATTTTAAACTATGATTTTTAAACTGGAATATTTTAAATTTTATGTTGGATGATTATAATGTGTCCTGCATTTATGTGTTTTAACTTATGTGTTTAAATGGTTTTATTTGTTTAAATATATTGTACCCCACCTTGAGCATTGGGGAGGGGCAGGGAATAAATTATTATTATTATTATTATTATTATTATTATTATTATTATTACTACTACTACTACTACTACTATTATTATTTCTTCGTGCTGCTACTCCTTCTTTCCTTCCTTCCCCAGAAAGGCTCAGGAGAGTCAGAAGGAAATGAAACTCCTCTTGGATATGTATAAGTCAGCCCCCAAAGAGCAACGGGACAAGGTGCAGCTCATGGCAGCAGAGAAGAAGACCAAGGCTGAGGTGAGGGATGGCCTGCATAGAGATGCCTTTCTCCCTGAGATTGTCATTTTTCTGCACTCCCCACCTCCATTGTTCTAGGCCAGAGGTGGGCAACTGTGGTGGGTCCAGGGGCAAATGTTGGGACCCTCTGAGAGCCTCATAGACTGCCAAAAGAACATTGGAATGGTGTCTGATTTTGTAAAATAAGTATTTCTGATATTAAACAGTGCACAGGACCCTTGCATCCTAGTTGAAAGGGTGAATTGCTGCTCCTTGATATTTCCAGGTGTGGCAGTTTGCTCCATTTTGTGGTGTCCAGTAAAAGGGGAGTCTAAAGAATGTGGAGGAATTTAGGGTCACAAAAGCCAGCCATGGTGCACCTTGGAGCCAGTTGACATGAGAGGGAAAGATGAAGAAGATGTTTTTCACATAGCATTGCTCAAGTTCTTCCAAGAAATCATGTTTTGCTTTTTAAAACTAAATAATCCTGCAGGGTTGTAATTTGCAGTATCGCTTAATGGATTGGGAAGGAACATATTATGGTTTTAGGGTTTATTTTTGCAAGGGATGAGGAGAGACCCCATTCTTTTTTGTCTTGCTTTGGCAGGTAGAGGAGCTAAGGGTGAGGATCCGTGAGCTGGAGGAGAAGGAAAAGAAAGAGAGCAAGAAAATGGCTGATGAAGATGCTTTGCGCAAGATCAAGTTGGCTGAGGAGCAAATTGAGCACCTGCAGAAAAAGTTGGCAGCAACTAAGCAGGTAGGAGCCTTTGTGGGTGCCAGTCAGCCTAGCTCTAACTGGTGTTCTCCAGATGTTTTGAAATGCGGTACCCATCAGCCCCAACCTATATGGCCACTGATCAGGGATGATTGGAGTTGTGGCCCAAAATACCTGGAGGGCAGCAGGTTGGAAAAGGCTGATGGTAAGTAATGTTGCAAAGTAGGAGCCTAAATGTTTGCCCGGTGGGCTCTTCATAGCCGTAGAGTTTGAGCTTTACACTGGTGCCCATGCAGAATGTTTATCATAGAGATGGTGGGGTGGTTGTGCCTTCAAGTCACCTGTCAGCTTACAGCAACTCTATAAGTTTCATTGGGATTTCATAGGCAAGGAATACTCAGAGGTTATTTTGCCAGTTTCTTCCTCTGGAATATAGCCTACAGCACCTGTTTTTATTTGAGTTTTATTTTTAACTTCTTTTTTGGGCAGAAAGGCACAATATAAATCCAAGTGAAGAAATAAATAAGTGACCTTCTAGCCACCTGTGGCCAGTCAGATGGTTGTGAGAAGCCCATACACATGCAGTCAATCAGTTATTTTATTTGTATTCTGGCTTTACCTCAAAAATGGGTCTTACTTTGGCTTAGAGAATAAAAAGAGGCACAAGAAAAACCACACATTGCTGAAAACATATTAAAAAGTGAGATTAAAATTAGAGCATGCCATGAAGATTATTGCTAATCATGGAGATGAGGTCTAGATGGCCTTGTTCCTGTATAAATCCACAGTGATAAGAACAGTAGTAAGGGAAAAGAAAGGAGAAGCTGAATACCTGTGTTTTTTCTTTGGGTCAGGAGGAGGAGGCTCTTCTGTCCGAAATGGATGTGACAGGTCAGGCTTTTGAGGACATGCAGGAGCAGAACATGAGACTGAACCAGCAGCTGCGTGAGAAGGATGATGCTAACTTCAAGCTGATGTCAGAGCGTATCAAGTCCAATCAGATTCACAAGCTTCTGCGTGAAGAGAAGGATGAGTTGGCAGAACAGGTGCTGGCCCTCAAATCTCAGGTGAGGAGGAGTCCCTCTACTTGCTGAATATACAGAGCTTTGTGTGGAGGTTGTGGGAGGGAGAGGTGAATGTCATGCGATTGTGGGTGAGTCACAATCCTTCTGCATCTAAAGGCATACCTTACTTAATGAAGTAAATGTATTCTTGGGCATTATTTCTTTAACAGAAAATTTGGTACCAGAGGCAGAAATAACATAGAAGGAGTAGGACAGGTTGCTAGACCTCAAAAAAGGAGCCATTTAACGTGTTTTCAGCAAATAGTTCTAGATAAAATGTTTATCCAAAGTAATATGCAATAGCAAGTACATTTCTATACTGCTTACCGATGTACTATGTGGTTTACAATGGGTAAGGTAATTGCCCCCAACAAGCTGGATACTCATTTTAGCTATCTCAGAAGGATGCCAGGCTGAATCTTCCTTAGAGATCTTCAAACAGAGGCTGGATGGCCATCTGTCGGGGATGCTTTGATTGTGATTTCCTGCATGGCAGGGGGTTGGACTGGATGGCCCTTGTGGTCTCTTCCAACTCTACGATTCTATGAATCAACCGAAGACCCTGGCTGGTATTGAACTCACATCCTTGTGGTTAGTGAGTTAAGTGGCTGCAGTACAGGCATTTAACCACTCAGCCACCAGGGCCCCTTGCACATGTGAAATGACACAACCAGGTCACACAACCTTTTTATAAGGAAATAAAAACATTTTGAACCTTCTATAAACTACTTGATAGCTTCTTCTTTCTGTTCCCCTTTTTCCTGTTATTACATAGCATTTTGCTGTACCAAAGCAAATTAGAGCAGTTCTTCAAGGCTTCTGTTAAAAGACTTAGGCTGAGTCACTGAAAACATGAACAGAAAGAGTTAACCTCTCCCCTACTAAGTTGGGAGGGGACTTTGGAATCCCCTGAAGCCCTTTCTTCAAACTGGCAGTGTTAATCTCTTCTGTGATGTAAATACATGTTTTGATTCCAGTAAACCTTCTGTTAGCATCCTAAAGAGTTAATGTCCAGTCCCATCCCTAGCCATCTGTGTCTAAATGCCTTTGTAAAAAGAAGCTTCCTTTTCAAAGCCTTCCTGTACTTAGTTGTTTGGCTTTCGCTTCCTTGCTTAGGTGGACACCCAGTTGTTGGTGGTGCAAAAACTGGAGGAGAAGGAGCGTGTTCTGCAGGGAAACCTAGGCACTGTTGAGAAGGAGCTCACTCTGCGCAGCCAGGCCCTGGAGCTCAACAAGAGGAAGGTGAGGAGGCAGAGCTGGAATAGAAACAAGCAAAGCTATGGAAACTTGTGCTTCCAAAAAAGAAATTCTTCACCAACTCTTTCAAAAAGATGAGTCTTGCTGTTGATAAAATTCCATTTACTTCCATGTATTTTAGGTAATTCGGCTTTTGCAAGTTGTGGGACTAGGAGAGGGGATAATGATGGAAGAAACCATCAGTCCTTGGAATTCAATTCTGTTCTTCTCTCCCTGTGCCTCTTCTGAAATTCCTTCAGGAATTGTCTTCTTGTTTGCCTGGATGGCCTTAGAGGCTAGAAACTTGCTGAAAGAAATAAAAGCAAAGATTCCTAATGTTCTGAATTCAGGACCCAATCTCAATTTCTGTTCTTCTGTAGTATGCATAATTAGAGATACATGTACAGATTTTGAAATAAAATTGTACTGCATTGTTGGGTATATTTGGCAGCTGTTTTAAGTTTAGTGCCCCTGAGAAGATAGTTCCAGAAGTCTGCTACTTTTTCCTTTGCAGGCAGTGGAGGCTGCACAGTTGGCAGAAGACCTGAAGGTACAGCTAGAGCATGTGCAGTGTAAGCTGAAAGAAATCCAGACATGTATGGCTGAGAACCGGGCAGCTAAGGAAAAAGAGTCTTTCAACCTCAAAAGAGCTCAGGTACAAAAGGAGGAAGCTCCTGCCTTTCTTAAATATGTGTAGTAATTTGTTAGAATGTTCTACTTGATGGAAATGTCTAGAAAACTGTATTTTGCACATAGAAAGTAACTAGCGCTCATGGTGCGGATGGTATGGAGACATTCCTTCCCACACTGCCCAACTTTTGGACTCAATGAATTGCATCTTTTCTCCAGGAGGACATCTCTCGTTTGAGACGCAAACTGGAGAAACAGCGCAAGGTAGAAGTGTATGCAGATGCTGATGAGATATTGCAAGAGGAGATCAAGGAGTACAAGGTGAGTGGTAGAAGAGTTGGGTGTGCCAAAGTGGGAGGTGAGCTGGTAAATGGGTAAGCCCAATTCCTGGCAGTTGTAGCCATTCCTTGTGTGTCTTCCTCCCCAGGCCAAGCTCACCTGCCCTTGCTGCAACACCCGCAAGAAGGATGCTGTCCTCACCAAATGTTTTCACGTCTTCTGTTTTGATTGTGTCAAGACTCGCTATGACACTCGCCAGCGGAAATGCCCCAAGTGCAATGCGGCCTTTGGAGCCCATGATTTCCATCGCATCTATATCAGCTGAGCGCCTGGGACCTATTTTCTACCCAGTGGGATCCCTTTCACAGACTCTGCCTGGATCTCTTGGCTAAAGACCTTCTTGAGTGCATCTGAGACCAATCCCCACCTGTTCTGTGGATCTCCTTTCTTCATCTGTTTAAAATCCATTCTGTGAGGCTTCCTTTGCGGTGGATGCTCAGTTTACTTTCTTCTTTCTTTTGTACCCTAAAGCTTCTGGGGTCTGCTGACTGGATAACTCTCCTTCCCAAATGATTTTACCCTCCTCCTCTCTCTTTCCATCAAATTGCCTTTGGGCTGCCTTTCCCCCTTCTTCTCTGGCCATTTTGAAAAATTTTATGACACAAGGTCACTGCAGGCAGCTGTCATACAACCAGATACTCCTTTTTGAAGAGGGGCATTCTTCTTTTATTAATTGTTTTAAGAATTGCTTTCAGTGTTTCTGAAGTAAAAGTTGGAGATGGTCCTGCAAGATCTTTCTCTCTTCCTCGGAAACCTGTGTCTGTCTTTTTGTTCTAGTGAAACTGGAAGGCTGGGGACAGTGATGTCTAGAGGGGCAATGCTAGA
The DNA here is from genome assembly GCF_019175285.1 of Sceloporus undulatus. Classification (NCBI taxonomy): domain Eukaryota; kingdom Metazoa; phylum Chordata; class Lepidosauria; order Squamata; family Phrynosomatidae; genus Sceloporus; species Sceloporus undulatus. The sequence goes on from NC_056527.1 coordinate 109,208,291, forward strand.
GTTATGTACAAGTTCAGGAAGTTACAGCTTTGGACAGCCTGTGAAGAACTTTTAAAATACAGAAAATCTAAGCTTTTCATGATACAGAATAGGAAAGAAGCAAGGCTATGATAGGAGCCTCTCAACTGCATTATTTTTTGTGAGATCTCAAGGCAGCAAGCATGTGTGTGTGTGTGTGTGTGTGTGTGTGTGTAAACAGTTCTAGATTAAAATTGCTAAATAATTTAAGCAAGATAAAAACATATTAAACAACATGACAGGTTAAAGCAGCTTAGTTAAAACAGGGAGATGCAGAAGGAGTCATGAATGAATACTGCAAAACAGCTGTGTATTTGCACATGTGTTCAGGACACACTGATAGGCCTATGCTAGCATAAATAAAGCTGGACAGATGATGAGGTGGAGGGAAGAAACCAATTTTGGCTCTAGTTAGGGTTTGTGAACTCAAAGTAGTTTTAGAGTTGGAAGGAGTCATGGAAGTCAACTGTGCAGGAACCCAAAAATTACAGCATTATTTATGACAATCTAGCATTTGCTGAAATACCTTAATGAAGAGGGAATCCACCCACTCCTCAGACAGTCTGTTTCTCTATTGAATATTTCTGGACATTAGGACATTTGTCCTAACAGTCAGCCAAAAAGTGTTTCTCTAAAATTTCCACTTTTAAAAGTGCCTTCAAGTTGATTCTTACTTATAGTGACCCTCTGCTAGGGTTATCTAGCCACTTTGCTCAAAGAGGGTTTGCTTCTCCCTTCCTCTGATTTCCTCTGAGAGTATGACTTGTTGAAAGTTACCCAGTGCGTTTCTGTGAATAAAGGAGGATATGATACTTGGGCCTGTTACAGACAGACCAAAATAAAGCTGCTTCAAGTCACTTTGGAGGTATGGTATTTCAATGATGCATGCGTCCTAAGATTCCAAAAGCCGCACCAAAGGCACACTCCAGTCTTAAGGACTGCAGTGCAGCTTTGGTGCGGTTTTTGGACTCTTAGGATGCATGCATCATTGAAATACCATACCTCCAAAGTGACTCGAAGCAGCTTTATTATGGCCTGTCTGTCACAGGCCATGGTTTCCCAGAGTTCTAGTCCAACTCTCAAACCATTACACAATCCTGGCTCTCTAATTTCTGCTTACTGGTTCTAAGCCTGCTCTGTGGCTGCCATTGTTTCTGACTTGTGCTGAGGAGTGAAGGTCACTTGTTTTAGCATTTGAGCTAGTTCTGTCTAAAAGAAAGGAAGAATGCAAACCAGTGGCTTAGAGTAATAGTTTCCAAACTGATCCTCCAGATGTTTTGGACTCCCAGAACCTCAACTCAGCTTGGCCAGTGATCACGAATTCTGGGAGTTGAAGTCTGGAGAACCAGAGTTTGGGAACCACTGGTTTAGAGGAGCAAACGGTGCAGAGAAGGGAGTGTTCCCTTGTAATCTGTGATTACCAAATGGTCTGTTCATACTCATGGGTAGCACTATGGAAATGGTCTACATAATAGCTTCTCCTCAAACTCAGCAAAGCCATAAGCACTGTTGTGCATTCAAGTTATTTCTGAGAGGTGACCCTATCAAGTTTTCTTGTCAAGATTTCAAAGATTTGCCATTGCTTTCCCCCGAGGCTGAGAGTGTGTGACTTGTCCACAGTCACCCACTCGATGGGTTTAATGGTTGAGCTGGGAATTGAACCCTGGCTTCCAGAATTGTAGTTCAACACTCAAATCACTATACCATGAAATATAAAAGGCTGCAGGAGCAATATTACTTTACAGAACAGATAGACCACTTTTCCATCACAGCTAGGGGCCTTCTGTATAAGAAAAGAAGTCAGAACAGAGTTGTGGAAGACTAGTAAGCCCTCTCAAAATTGCTTGGGAAATTAACTTTGTTGGACTACAGCCCCTGAAATCCCTCAGCCATCCAAAGACAGAGACTCCACCACTCTGTCAGAGTGTGTTCCACTGTCAAGCAGCTCTTACTCTCAGGAAGGTTCTTCCTAATACTATTGAAGTGTCATCTGCACCAAATTAGGAGCAGCAGCAGCAGCTAATACCTCAAAGGAGAGGGCCAAAATTCAAAATACAAAGTTTCCCCTCTTTTCCCTGGAATGCCAGTTTACATTTTGGGGGGAAATGTACTTCTTTCTCCTCACAGAAATAACTATAATTATGAGGGGGGGGAAAGGACTACATTTCCCAGAGTTCCACTGGAGGGAAAGACGACTGTGAAATAAGACCGGCTTGGCAACTCAAACTGTTGCTCTCCCGTTCCTACTTAACACACCTCTACCCGGCTATCTTCTCTCTCAAATATATATATGAGAGAAGATATAAATAAAAATCAAGATAACCAGGTAAAGGTGTGTTAAGATAAGACCCACTATATATATATATATATATATATGGTCATATTGTGGGTCTTATCACAGCTCTACCCAGCTATCTTCATATATTATTTATTTTATTGTTATATATAAAAATAAATAGAAATGAAGATAGCCAGATAAAAGTGTGTTAAGAAGACCAACAATATATATAAATATAGATATTGTGAGTCTTGACTCTTAACACATCTCTACCCAGCTACAGTATCTTAATATTATATATATATATATATATATAATATATATATATATACACACATACACACACACACACACACATTAATAAAAATGAAGATAGCCGGGTAGAGGTGTGTTAAGACCCACAATGGGATGCAAACTGAGGAGAAAGATGTGGGTTTCACTAGGAAACTTTCCCCATCTGGGATTAACCCCCTTCTTTTGTTTCTTTCCAATTAAAATCCACACAGAAAAGGACCTAACATTTTCCTATTACAGCCTCCAGCCCTTCTGGAAATGTCTTTAAAGACGAAAGGCTAATAACAGAGGAGGAAGCTGAGGATATTATTTAGGTAAATAAAACTCCCTCAGGCAAAGACTACAACTCCCATGCTCCTTTGCCAGACCTTAAATTCCCAGCCTCCTCTGCGACCCAACGTGGGTCAACAGAAGAAGAAGTGCCACTTGGCAAAATCTCATTGGGGTCTCTTTCCTGGTGTCTGGATTGTGCAACACAAAGACCAAACTGAGGGAGACAGAGGAGACTGGTTGCATTTTAAAGGGCATCCATGTAAGGGGTTTTGTGTCTTAAATCAATACTGGTAACATCTGCCTTTTCTTACTCTTTTTTGAGAATGTGCATTTTGAGAATATGCAGGTAATGTGAAGGACTTTGGCTGCCAGTGTGGGATATTTAGTGTGTAATTTGCACGGTTGTGGAGGAAGTGAACACATCACTATCATCATCTTGCCCTGAAAAATGTACTGTATACGATAGGATGTGAGGTTGTTCAGCAAGAGACTTTTTGTGTGGATGTTAGCCAAATGGTAAGCTTTTAACAATTTGGTCAAGAGATATACAAAGCTAGGCATGAAAACCACAGGGAATCCTTGGGCAAGCCACACTCTCTCAGCCTCAGGGGATGGCAATGGCAATCCTCCTCTGAACAAACCTGGCCATGAAAACCTCATGGCAGGTTCGCTTTAGGGTCACAAAAGAGACTTGAAGGCACACGACACAACACACACACAAGGCAAAATACCCTAAAAGCACCAGATCCTGTCTGATCTTGGAAGCTAAGCAGGGTCACCCTGGTTAGTACTTGGACGGGAGACCGGGTGCTGTAGGCTATATTTCGGAGGAAGGAACTGGTGAAACCGCCTCTGAAGTATTCCTTGCCTAAGAAAACCCAATGAAGTTCATGGGGTTACCATAAGTTGACTTGAAGGAAGGCACACACACACACACACACTTTTGCTGTCTGTGTTTCATAAAGAAAAGGTTTTGTGAAGTCTTTTGTATAGAATTCCTGCCAGTGGCCCATGTGTGCGATCACCTTATATGTGTGATTTACGTTTGTGTGTGTGTTGACAGCGTCTGTTCTGTGGTCTACATCTACGAACGCTCTGAGTGCAGCGTATGTAGAAATATGTATAATAATAATAATAATAATAATAATAATAGATTTTATTTATATCCCTCCTTTCCAGGGTTACAATAGAATAAATAAACTGATGGATAAGACATTTTGTGCTTTGGGTTCTCAAGGTTCTGCAGCAGATGGCAAATCTTATTTTTTGGACTACAGTGCCCAGAATCCTTCTGCCAACTTCTTTATTTCATTTAGTCTCAAAGGATTTAAATTAGTCTCAAAGTTAGTCTCTACTTACATAGGAGCCTTTGGCTTCACAAAGGAAGGAATTGCAAATAGACATTAAATTTCCTTGAATTTGAAAATCTACCAGCAGCCAAAAATACCAAGGGAGAAGTGCCAGCTTGCAGATAGCCCTCCACAGCTCAACTAAAACCAGAAACAGAAAATGCAGGCCTATGACTAACATCTTCAATGTCTTTCTCCTGTTGCCTAATGAAGCGCCAGTGTGACTTTGAAAGCTTGCAACATGTAATTGTGCATTTTGGTTGGTCCAATAAAGGTATCATTGTTTGGATCTCAAAGGTAGTACAAGATCTTTCTACACACTGATTCTACCAACTAACACAGCTATATCTCTGAATTCTACCAGAATCCTTCTAGGTATTGTAGTCCAAAAAAGTAACTGTTCCAAGTTATGGCAGATAGCCTGACTTAATGGCTTTCACAAGAGAAAGGAGTTTAGAAAGCAGTGTCCTGGAAATTCATGAAATGGCATAATCTAAGTAAATCAGTTTTGTTATATCTCAAAGGTAAAGATAACAAATGGTTCATATTGGGTGTTTTTTGAAGTTCAATCCTGCTTCAGACATGACCGATTTGGGAGAACGAGTGCTCTGCACAGAAAGTTACGGCTCTCGCAGGACTCAGCGCTACCAGTTGTTGCCTGGTGGGACTCTTAGCTGTGTCCCAGACAGACCTGGAGATGGGGGCTATCGTTCACTGTGGGATTTCTTCATGGTGAGTAAACTATTTGGGCTTTTTTTAAGGCACTTAAAAGGTGTTCATTTAAATTGTTATTTTATTTATCAATTGGTCAACATCTATCATAGAATCATAGAGTTGAAAGAGACCACAACGGCCATCCAGTCCAACCCCCTGCCATGCAGGACATCTAAATCAAAGCATCCCTGACAGATGGCCATCCAGCCTCTGCTTAAAGACCTCCAAGGAAGGAGACTCCACTACGTTCTGATGGAGTGTCTTCCACTGTCGAACAGCCCTTACTGTCAGGAAGTTCCTCCTAATGTTGAGGTGGAATCTCTGTTCCTGTAGCTTACATCCATTGTTCCATGTTCTAGTCTCTGGAGCAGCAGAAAACAAGCTTGCTCCCTCCTCAATATGACTTCCCTTCAAATACTTAAACAGGGCTATCATATCACCTCTTAATCTTCTCCAGGCTAAACATCCCCAGCTCCCTCAGTCGTTCCTCATAGGGCATGGTTTCCAGACCCTTCACCATTTTAGTTGCCCTCCTTTGGACACGCTCCAGTTTCTCAACATCCTTTTTAGATTGTGCCCAGAACTGGACACAGTATACTATTTACATTGCTATTCATATGGTCCTCAAGGTAGGTAGGACTACTGTAATGTAGACTGTGTGGGGCTGCCTTTAAGACTTGTCCAGAAACTGGAGCTGATGCAGGATGCTTCAATGAGGCTTCTCAAAGAGACAACCTACTGGCAGCTTATAATACCTTTGAAGAAGAAAATTGTACTGGCTACCTATTTGCTGCTGGGCAGGATTTATGATGAAAGTCCTAAACAACTTGGGTTCTTGTTACCTGAGAGACTGCTTCCTCATTTATAGACTCATTCAGCATTTGGGATTATCTGGAGGGGACTTCCTGGTAGTACCCTATGCTTCTGGGGTCTATGTAGGAATTGTTCAGAACAGGGCATTTATTGTGGTGGCACCATCTATGTGGAACCTTCTCTGAACAATTCTTGCTCCATAAAACTCCCATGATAGGTTTTCCTTAGGGTTACCGTAAGTTGAAAATGACTTGAAGGCACACAACAGTAAACATCTATGTGGAATGTCCATCTCCTTGAGATCTGACATGCTCCAACTATAGTTAAGGGTTTTGGTTTTTTTTTTTGCAAGCCTCCCCTGACTAGTCTAACCTAACATCTATTTCTGGAACACAGAAAGAATGTACGTTAGTCTATGTATTGCTTATTTGTTTATTATGTCTATTTTGTGTTTTACTAATGTATACCACTTTGACATTTTTGGATCTAAGCATTTTCTGAATATCTGTTAATAATAAATATATATGTTTTTAAATTGATACTTATCAATTAAAGTATAATCCTATGCTCTTACTTCCACTAGTTGAAATGATTTAATTTGACTCCTGTTATTTAAGTGGAATTCAAGCTATACTGCCAACATGACAGATAAACTAGAAAAGTAACTGGACTACGGTGGCATACGCATGCAACATCAATGTTCTGTCAGACAAGAACAGATGTTAGGAAAATTGTTTTTTTTTGGACAACAGAATTTCCCATTCAATATGGCCACTGGCCATGCTGACTAGGGGATTCTGGGAGTTGCAGTAAAAAGAAACAGAACCATTCCAAGCTCTGGTGAACATGCACACACTGAATATTAATTCTGTGCACAGGACCAAAGAGAATCAGACTTTATTTTCTCTTTCTGATAGGCAGTTTTCCTGCCTCAAGGTTATCCTGAAAGTGTGAGTCCAGATTACCTTGCATACCAGATTTGGGACACCGTTCAGGTGAGGGGCTGTCTGTTTATCATGGGTGGATGGAATGAAATTCCTTATTTTAAAGGGATGGTGGGAAGCTAACACTCTCTTCCTTTCCCTTCCTCTAGAGGAGGAAAAGGGGAAACCAGTACCAGTGTTATGGATCATGGGTTGATATATTTTTAAGAAGGTCTTCACTTTAGTGTGTGTGTGTGTGTGTGAGAGAGAGAGAGAGAGATAATATGTAAATGACTATGAGTGAGAAAGAGTTGGGATTGGAGGCCAAAACGAGACCACAAATAAGTGGTGAACTGTAGCACCACCTTCCATTTGCTCCCCTAACTATCCCCTCTGTCTCCCCCAATCCCCAGGCCTTTGCTAGTAGTATCACGGGGACACTGGCCACCCAGGCTGTGCTGAAGGGGGTGGGAGTCGGGGACGAGACTTCAACTGTTACAGCTGCCACTGTCACTTGGATACTCAAAGGTGGGACCTGCCCTCAGTTCCTCCACTGTGCCTTTCTCTATCTTCTCTTTTCTTTTCTGGCTGTTATGTCCTGAGATATTTGTTTGAAATGCATAGGTTAAATTCTGGACTCTACAAACAATCTTCATAAATAATAATACAGCTGCCATGCTGAACCTGTTTGGTTCTTTCAAAGCCATTTTCCAAATCTATCCATCTTTTATTTGAACTCATAGAACCATTCAAGCCAGAATGAATGTTGGACTCTTTCCCTGTTTTTGCAAATTATGTTGTTGTAATTCAGGCTTGCCATCTATTAATTCAATAATGGAAATGCTGTATCGTGATTTGTATGTGCTGCATTATATTGTATTATTATATGGTACTGTACTTTGAAATCTTCTTATTTATTTTATAAATATTTGTAAGTCAAACAAACAAATCCGCCAGTAAGACAACCTTTTCAACATTATGCTTTGTTTCTGGTTCCTCAGCTCCCTAGGCCACTTCTCCTCTAACTCTTGTCAACCTGTACTCACAATCTCATCCTCTCCCCTGCTTGTCCAAAATTTATCATTTATTTGTCTAGAGTGTGTCCGAAGATAACCCCCTGCAAACTCTTACCATGTATCCTAGTTCTCTTCTTATGAAAGCCATTAATGCGCCTCCCATCCTTTATGTTTCAGATGGGACAGGCATGCTGGGCCGAATTTTCTTTGCTTGGAGTAAGGGGTGAGTCCTGTTTCTTTCTTAACTTAGATGCTGATGGGTCTAGGGGAATAAATTTTGGAAGGGGCTGTTCATATTTTATTTTATGTATGTCCACCATTCCTCCAAGAAGCTCAAGTGAGTTATGTAGTTTTTGCCTCCCCAATTGTATCTTTGCAACAACTCTTTGAGGTAGGCTAGATTGAGAGACAGATTGGTCCAAGCTTTCTCAGGCGGGGTACAGACCGCCGCTTTGCAGCGGTCTGGCGCCGCCGCCAGAAGGTCCGCGGGGGAGCCGGAGCTTTCAAACGGCCCGACTCCCGCGCGGACCGAAAAAAGAAGCTCCAAAATGGAGCTTCTTTTTGCGTCGCGTTTGCGACGTAGCGAGGCGCCAGGGGCGCGCTCGCTACGTCAGCAGCGGCGCAACGCGTCTGGACGCTGTGCGTCCGATACGCAAAGATGGCGGCGCCCATGTAGAAAGGACGCCGCCATCTTGTACGTATTGACTACGTATTAGGGTTAGGGGGGTGCGGAAGCACCGCCCCTTCCTAACCCTAATACGTATTCAAT
>NC_056527.1:109216762-109249585 GCF_019175285.1 Sceloporus undulatus
CCGGGGACACGGCCACCAGGGGCTGGAAGGGGGTGGGAGCGGGGACGAGACCCAACGTTACAGCGCCACGGTCACTGGAACTCAAAGGTGGGACCGCCCTCAGTTCCTCCACGGTGCCTTTCCATCTCTCTTTTCTTCTCGGCTGTTATGTCCTGAGATATTTGTTTTGAAATGCATAGGTTAAATTCTGGACTCTACAAACAATCTTCATAATAATAATACAGCTGCCATGCTGAACCTGTTTGGTTCTTTCAAAGCCATTTTCCAAATCTATCCACTTTATTTTGAACTCATAGAACCATTCAAGCCAGAATGAATGTTGGACTCTTTCCCTGTTTTTGGCAAATTATTGTTGTTGTAATTCAGGCTTGCCATCTTAATTCAATAATGGAAATGCTGTACGTGATTTGTATGTGCTGCATTATATTGTATTATTATATGGTACTTTGAAACTCTTCTTATTTATTTTATAAATATTTGTAAGTCAAACAAACAAATCCCCAGAAGACAACCTTTCAACATTATGCTTTGTTTCTGGTTCCTCAGCTCCCTAGGCCACTTCTCCTCTAACTCTTGTAACCTGTACTCACAATCTCATCCTCTCCCCTGCTTGTCCAAAATTTATCATTTATTTGTCTAGAGTGTGTCCGAAGATAACCCCTGCAAACTCTTACCATGTATCCTAGTTCTCTTCTTATGAAAGCCATTAAGGCGCCTCCCATCCTTATTTCAGATGGGACAGGCATGCTGGGCCGAATTTTCTTTGCTTGGAGTAAGGGGTGAGTCCTGTTTCTTTCTTAACTAGATGCTGATGGGTCTAGGGAAATAAATTTTGGAAGGGGCTGTTCATATTTTATTTTATGTATGTCCACCATTCCTCCAAGAAGCTCAAGTGAGTTATGTAGTTTTTGCCTCCAATTGTATCTTTGCAACAACTCTTTGAGGTAGGCTAGATTGAGAGACAGATTGGTCCAAGCTTCTGGTTTGTAACCCGCCACAATGAACTTTGTGATTCAGTAGGAATTTGAGTCTAGGTCTTCCTAATTTGAACATCTAATTGCTACTCCACACTGTATTTTATTTTATTTTGTCACTGAAGACCTCGTGTTTCCCCCCCTTTTTTTTGTCTTTAGGAGCAAACTGGATTGTGATGCTAAGCAGTGGAGGTAAAGAGGGGGACCCCCTTCTATTCTGAATCTAAATTATAGGCCTCCTTCCCCTTTGTTCCATGGTCTACTACTGAACCTGGATAGATGCTGCTTTAGCTGTGTAGTCCCACATGGCAGGGTATTGGATTGGATGGCCCTTGGGATCCCGTCCAACTTGAATGCCATGATTCTACGTATTATCACCAACTACCGGTAGTTCACATAGTATGGAAAAGTTCTCAAAAGTAAAATTTGACATTTTAATCTTTCACCCTATTCTTTAGACTATTTGCAGATATACTCAATGATGTGGCCATCTTAATGGAGATCCTGGCACCAGCATTTCCAGCATGCTTTACTTTCATTGTGTGCATCAGTGGCTTCTTCAAGGTATGGAAGGGAAAAGGCTGTGGGTGGAAATTGGCTTGGTGATATTTTAGGAAACTGTGAAGGGCAATGAGAGAGACTTTGGAGTCCAGTATAAGTGGCAGGAGTGAGTAGATTTAATGTAACTATTATTCTTGGGAAGATAGATTAGTTTGATAACTGGAAAGTGTTTGGCTGCAGGTTCCATTCTGATTTCCGACAGCTGTGGGATTCTGTGAGGCTGTGTCTTGATGTGAATTTCCATTCTTGGCATGGAGGAGTTACACAGCTGTTTGTGTATGTTTCACAAAGCTTACCTTTTTACTTTTGTTTATCTTCCTCTCCTAATTTTCTCTCTGCTTTAGTGTATTGTGGGAGTTGCTGGAGGTGCCACCCGGGCAGCCCTGACCATGCACCAGGCCCGACGGGACAACATGGCAGATGTTTCAGCCAAAGATGGAAGCCAGGTGAGATCACTGAGGCAGCCCTTGGAATAGCTGGGCAAGGACCATGAAAATGGGAACTAAAATTTACCCTATTCTGACTTCCTAGCCTGCATATTCCATCTTTCAGTTATAGAGACCCACAATAGCCACACTTTTGGACATGATTTTTTTATTATCCTGCTTGGTGAAGAGTTCTGGGGAGTGAGTAGCTTGTGCCACTTTTGCAGGGTTTTATCATTTTGTTGTGCACCATCAAGTCATTTGTGACTTATGGTGATCTCAACACTCAAACCTCTATGCTACCCTCTTTTTGTAGGGTTTTACTAATAAAGATAATACCCAACACTAACTTTTATTCTTATGTGTGGTACACATGGGTGATACAGCAGACCTAATGTTCCACCTAATGTTTATATTTATCTTCTTGCCTGATAAAGAGTTCTGGAGAATTTGAAAGCTTGTACCACTTTTGTAATATTTTAATTATCCTAATAAAGTTATTAAGCCAGTCTGGTGTAGTGGTTTGAATGCTGGATTAGGATTCTGGGAGGACAAGTTTTGAATTTTGGCTGGACCACAAAAACCCACTGGGTGATCTTGGGCAAGTCACACTCTCTCAGCCTTAGAGGGAGGCAGTGGCAAACCCCCTCTGAACAAATCCTGGGAAGAAAACCCTATGATACATTTGCCACAAGTCACTTGAAGGCACAAAGAAGCAGCCACAAATAAAAGTATTACTCAGCTCTACATTTTCTCTCTCTCTCCTCCCAGGAGACACTAGTGAACTTAGCTGGCCTACTTGTCAGCCTCCTCCTCATTCCTCTTGTAGCTGACAATCTTTGGTGAGTGAATTGATACCATACTAAATTGAAGATGATTCAAGATTTACAAGAATATAAGGTGAGGTGGGTGACTGCCAAGGGTTGGGGATCCACACTGGCCTTCCATTCACATATCTACTCTGCCCTATCTGTGGGGGGAAATACCTTTTTGCTTGAAACATTTTGTGGGGCCTAAATGACCCCATTTTTCTATGGTGGTGGTGGTAGCAATTTTACGAGAGTCTCCTATTAGGACTGTTTTAAAACCAAGATAAGACTTTATTGTATCAGAAAATCCACTGGGGGTGTCAGGGCATTTTAAAAAAATTATCTTAAAATATTTTGTTTTTAATTTTTTTGTGGGAAGCTGGAAACTTAAAAAATGACATTGACAGACTCATGTATCCACAAACTACGCTTTTACCATCTGTGATAAAAGGAATTTAAAAGAAAGAAATAAGAGACTAAGGCAGTTGTCACTCTTTAGATTTTGATGGTTGCAGCTCATATTGCCTCTGACCATTGTCCATACCAGTGGGTTAATGGGAGTTGCAGTTTTCCAATGACACCTGGAAAACCAGTTTCACTCTTCCTGGACCTGATCCCTTTCTCTCTTTTTCCTATCAGCCTCACCTACTCCCTCTATGGCCTCTTCACCATTTTGCATCTCTATGCCAACTATCGAGCTGTGAGAGCTGTGTGCATGGAGACCCTTAACCGTGCACGGCTCTGCTTGGTCTTGCGGCATTTCTTACAGCAAGGGAAAGTACTGGGCCCAGATGTTGCCAACCCTCAAGAGCCTCTGCTGCTAGGTAACTACAAGATCAATAACACATTCAATACTCTACAATTGCTGGTGTGCTATGATCTGTTGCTACACGGTACCATTTTGTGGTCCCTGGGGTTTCCTAGGGTTCCAAATGTTTTTTTTAAATAACAGTGTGTGTGTGTGTGTGTGTGTAGGCTTCGAAACACCTTCTAGGAGCTGAGGGTGGCATTTTTGCCATGTTTCTCTTTCCCCACCACTTCTATTTTAGGATAAAAAACAGGAAATGAGGAGGAAGTGATTTCTACAGTGCATCCTGTTATTAAAAAGTCCTGTCCTGGGGATACAGAAATGTGGCAGAATGCTTTTTACAATTTCTAAAGGGCACCTGTGTGCAAAAAATTATGTTGAAGTGCTGTATGATGAGGCCCTTCAAAATCTTCTTGGCCCTCAAGCTTCTGACAGCTGCCCACCCGTGTTGTAGGTTGAAAGACTGGATATTATGGCACAAGTGTGCCCCTCTCTTGTGATGCTCCTTCTCCCTGTTTTAGCTGTTTGGCCACCATATATTTGCTGACAGAACAGCTGTACCCTCAGTTCATCTATCTATTTAATTATTAGTTACATTCTTCCATGTCTTTCCCCTAGTAAGCTCAAGATGGCATATCTGTCTTCTTTTTTGCCTCCCTTGTTTATCTTCACAGCTCTCCCTCCCCAAGGTATGCTAGGCTGAGAGGGTATGACCTTCCTAGGGTTGCCCAATGAATTTCTTGGTTCAGTGGGGGACTAGAACCTGGATCTCCCAAGTTGCAGCCCAGCACTCTTAACCCAGGGGCAGGAATTATACGTTCTGATAGATTATATTAGACTGCAAGTACTTCCTATTGCTAAGGTCCAACAGCCTTAGCATAGCCAGTGGGGAGGAACGTTGCAGTCCAACAACATCAGGAGGGCCGCACTATCCCTACCTCTGTTCGTAACTACTACACCAGCACATGTCACATGACATCTACTTAATAGGACATCTGTCAAATCCTAAAACCTCTCAAACACTGTGGGACTTGCCACACTGCAGAAACAAAGCAGTTTGACACTACTTTATATGTCATGGCTCCATCCTGTGGAAGGATTTGATAGTTTGGTGAGGTATTGAGCCTGGTCTGTCAGAAAACTCTGGTAGGAATAGCAATAGCAATAACAAATACATTTCTATAGCATTTATTGATGTACTAAGTGGTTTACGAAGTGTAAGCTAATTGCCCCCAACAAGCTGGATACTCATTTTAGCGACCTACAGAAGGATGCCAGGCTGAGATGGCCCAGAGCCACTGGCTGGTATTGAACTCACAACCTTGTAGTTTGGTGGCTCCAGTACAGACATTTAACCAGTATGCCACCAGGTCTCTGGTGCCTCACCAAGCTACAAATCCCAGGATTCTGTAGGATAGAAACATGACAGTTAAAGTGGTGTCAAATTGCTTTATTTCTACAGTGTGGATATACCCTATAATGTGAATATAGCATGGTGTTATAGGAACTTTGAATTTGTCCCTCCGGCTAGGGTTCAGGCACCAACTCAAGATGTCTCTTGGAGCTCCACTTCACACAGTAACTTCCAGGTGAGTAGCACCTTTTCAGTGTTTCTTATCTTGCACCTGTTTAGGAAATCCTGTACCTACATATATCTATGTGTATATATGTTACATTCACTGGATGCTTAAAAACAGGGTTTGAATAACTGCGCGTCAGGTGTTCTCAGTATTGGAAAGAAGTAAATGACTTTTGGAATCCTTTTCAACCCTACAGCTCTGTGACTTGTTTTCAGAGGCTTGTGCCTAGATGCACCCAATTTTTAATTTTTTAAATTATTTAATTTATGTCTACCTTGGACAGCTTTTAAAAGCAAATACAAATATTTATTAAGTGATATGTTTCTAGGTGCTATTGTTGCTGTCAGAGTTTTAAATGTACTTCGTAATAAAACCAGAGGTTTCTCAAGTTTACCCATTTAGTTTGAAGCTTCTACCTCACTGTGGAGCACCTCCTTTATTTATGGCATTAATACATTTACCTCCAATCCCTAACAGTGTTGCTGAATTCCAGAGAGCTCTTGAGGAGAATTCTACAAATTACTTAATCTTCTTCAACCAAGCAGCAGGTGAGTATATGAGAAAGTTTTGTGTAAGAAATGCCTGGCTATCAAGGTACTGTGGGAAGTTTTGTGACACCATGAATGTGGAAAGAGGGTTAGGTTTTACCATATTTGACACTAGACAGAGTTCACCAAGTTTCTAGTCCTCAGGGCTGGAAAGCAAGGGTACAAAACTAACACCAACCCTTCTTTTAAATGGTTGGAGGTGACCTCCCAATACCCATCACTAATACACTCATCCCTCCACATTTTTGTGGATTTGAATACTCTTGGATTGTATTAATATGTTATCTCTAGGAATGTCTAGGTCCTCCAGTGCAACTCTATGGTAAACTTCAACCAAAAGTCGCACTGAAGGATCTAGAGATTCCTAGAGAGAACACTCCGTAACTCCAGCTCAATTCTATGGTCAATGTCTGGCAGATGTTGACCACAGAGTTGCACTGGAGGACCTAGAGATTCCTGGAGAGGCAGATCCTCCCAAGTTATCCCAAATTAGCTGTTCTCTTTAATTTGTTTCTGGATCCACTTCCAGAGTAAGCTTGGTGTGCATACATCACTGGAGGATTCATTGATCAAGTATAAGCTATAGTGGAAATCTCCAAGGAGTCTCAAAATGCTCTTCTGTGTGTATGTGCCTCAAGAATGTCATTGGATTTTCTTCGGCAAGGAATATTCAGAGGTGGTTTGCTCAGTTCCTTCCTCTGAAATATAGCCCACAGCACCTGGCATTCATTGGCAGGTTCACATCCAACTACTAACCAGGGCTGACCCTGCTTAGTTTCCAAGATTAGATGGGATCTGATGCATTTAGATTGGTGTAAAAGAAGCATGAGTTTTTGCATACAGTTTCTTGGATTTAGCTGTCTTTTAAATAACTTCTGCATTGACTCATTCCATTCTTTTCAGGGCCTGTTTGTAGCAATTTTTTGGCTCTGCATTAGGGATTTTCCAAAGGGTTTTTTTTTTAAATCAACACATGATATGTTGAGGTGGTCCTATGGTTTGAAATACTTTTTTCTTTCTCTTCTGAATTAAAAAAAAAGCTAAAGAATTATTGAACGAAAGTTACAGAGCAAGAATTATAGAACACTTCATAACAGTGCAGCTCTAAACAATTTTTTTTAAAGAGAGAAAGGAGAAGAGTAGCTTTATTGTTCATGATGTTCAGATATGTCTTGGAGTGGAAAAGAAACTAGCTGAAGAGTGGGAATAAAATGTTGCAGCTGATACTCAAAATTAGCTCAGGGCAACAGGAGAGTCACTTGGGTGTTGAGAACTACAGCAACAAATACCACAACCTCCAGAAATCTCCTGACACCTTTGCCCCATCTGAAGCAGTCCTTAGGCTCAATTATTTGTTCAAGAAAGCTGAGTTGTGGATGTCTCCTGACTAGGCCTTAATTCTGGCCCAGTGAGAGTAAAGAGTAGTTAGGAAAATGGTAATGATGAAAATGTATTTCTTGTTTTATCGACCTAGCTGATTGTGATTTTCTGTTTACTGCTAAGTACAGATGCCGAAGGTGCAATTCACATTGCAGAGTAAGGAAACTGGACCACTACTTGTTATTTTGGTTCCTTAAGTAGGCAGAACTTTGTTCTAAGTCATTAGTGAAATAAAGCTTCATTTAACCTTCTTAAGTCTCAGCAAGTTTTCCATGAAAGTTGGTGCCACACATGTGTGTATGTGTAGGAGGGAGGGAGGGAGAGAGAGAGAGAGAGAGAGAGAATATCCGTTTGTGAAATGGAGACCAGAGCTCAGAAAAATTAACTTTTTGGACTATATATTTATAATAGCTGATGGATTCTGGGAACTGTAGGGTAAAAAAAGTAACATTTGCAAGTTCTGACTAGGTGAGATTTCCTCATTGGGATTTCCTCAACCAACTGTCCCTTTATTTCCTACAGGGACTGTGTCTGTTGTCCTTCACCAACAGGCATGTAGTGTGGATGTGATTAAAGCCTGCACCCATGCCTTTCTCCTGGAGGCCCTGATGTACTGGGATGTAACCTCGTGTGTCTTGGAAAAAGAGTCTCTCTTGACTGTGCAACAGCAGCTATGTGAAGGTGATCAACCAGGAAGTGAATCTGGGGAAGTGACTGGGAAAAGCACATATGCAGTGTGAATGGGCACACATTTACAGATTTGTAGGTAGCAAAACTGGGAGGGATGTCTCTTTGAGACATGTGAGAATTGTTCCCAAACCAAGCAGATTATAGTGATGTTGGCCTAGGTTAGCATAAGGTAGTTTATGTCCTTACTATTTCTCATAGGGTATTCTGGATATTCCCATCCTTTTTTGGCTTTTGCTTGTCTGGCAGTTTACTTTGTTTTTATAGCCCATCATACCCTTGAGTAAAATAAAGGACAAATGTACAAGAGCAGGGTTGCAGCTGAACATTAAGAAAACAAAACTAACAACCATAGATTATTTACATAACTTTAAAGTGGATGGTGAAAGCATTGATATAGTTAAAGACTTTCTATAACTTACCTCAGTCATACATCAAATTGGAGACTGTAGTAAAAAAAAAATCAGAAGAACACTAGGCATTAGGAGGTCAGTTTTGAAGAAATTGGACAAGACCCTGAAGTGTAAAGATATATAACTGGATTGGATACCAAGGTCAGGATTGTCCATGATATAATATTTCCAGTTTTTATGTTTGGTTGTAAAAGCTGGTCAGAGAAGACTGCTGACAGGAAGAGAATCAGCTCATTTGAAATGTGGTTCTACAGCAGAGTTCTGTAGATATCATGGACTGGCAAAATGACCAATGAATTAATTCTTGAGCAAATCAAACTTGAACTCTCCCTGCAGGTTGAGTCTCCTTATCCAGAATTCCAAAACCCGAAATATCCCCAAAACCAAAGGTTTTTTCATGGGTGGCTGAGATAGTGGCACCTTTGCTTTCTCGTGGTTTGCTGTACACACACTTAGTTTCATACACAAAAAATGTTTTAAAATATTGTATAAAATTACCTTCAGTCTATGTGTAAGATGTATATGAAACATAGATGAAATTTGTGTTTAGACTTGGGTCCCACCTCCAAGATATCTCATTATGTATTGATTTGCAAAATCCAAAAAAACCTGAAATCCCAAACACTTCTGGTCCTAAAGTATGGAGCAATAGGTAAAGAGGAAGACAGGATTACAGGTGGATAAGGCTCAATCAAAGAAGCCATAGTCCTGAATTTTCAGAACTTAAATACAAGTGTGAATGGGCACGGTGACAATGTGTCTTGGAGGTCTCTCATCCATAGAGTCATCATAACATGAAGCCAGCTTGCTGGCAACTAACACCAACAACATCCTGAGGGCTCAAAGTGGGCAACTCAGCAGATTTAATATGCAAAGTGCTTTTTTTTTCTTGATACACTGCTGCAGGGTATTCCATTCTGATCTTTCCTTCTTGTGTCATCCAGAATCAAAGAACAAGGGCTGTTCTGTTGTTTCTGAAACTCGTAGGATACTGGACAGGATATTCCCCAGATTTCTGACAGGTATGTCATGTAGGTCTCAATGAAGAGACCATTACTTTAAAAATTTGGATTCTTCACCCAGAAAAGTCAGATTTCACTACATTAGCATGTTATACAAATTGAATAAGCTTGCATCTAGCTGAATGCTCAATTTATACTGTTATACTACTATGTATCTAGATCAGGAATAGGAAAAACGTGGGCTCTGGGCTGCAGGCACCAAAGTGTAGCTCTTGAAGCCCCTCAAGATCTCCTAGACACACTAATTTTAAAAATTCCAGGTAAGTTTTTGCCCTCCCACAGCTTAAAACTGCTGCAAAACACAGAATTTTCACTCCATACATCCCCAAATACCCCTCCAAAGTAGCCCAAACGGAGACTAGAACTGATGCAACATCACTTTGGATGACATTGGATGTGCTAGTGGATGAAAATTGCCCCGCTGCCCCTCCACAGTTGTCATATCCTGTGATAGATCATGATTATGGCATCACCCTGTATGATGCTAGTGATGTGTGGTTCCTGAACTTTCATCAAGTGTTGACCCAAACTAATCTTTACAGTCTTAGGGATTAAAAACTTCCTTTTGTTTACAACAGAACAATTTCCATTTTGATGCTGTTTATATTTGCATAAGAAGAGGGGAGAAACTCACCTCTGCTTATGTGTTACCCTTCTATGTTGTGCTGCAGAAAGATAATAGCAAGAAAGTCTAGATGTATTATTTATAGATGCCTCAACTTCATTTTGGACCTATTTGTTCCTTCCAAGGATTGACAGCTGCAGGATGGGTGACAGAACGGAACCTTCTGGGCCCTGAGGAGTGGCGTGTGGATTGGACCATTTCTGGGAAGAAAACATTTTAACTCTGGGAGATTACTCAGTATTGGCTGATTAACAATATGACTTCTTCAGACCTAGAATGGATTGCTGACACAGGGATGTCAGCAGCTAGAGCCTACTGGGCCTGTCCACCCCTCTTAAGAGACAGGTAAAACTGTTCTGCCAAAAGGGAAGAAAGGTGCAGACAGTGTACCTGCTCCCTCTTTCCCAAAGTACTTGGTTTGGAAATGGGGGCAGAAAAGTGAGCATTTTATATAGGTTTGACATGAGGTCTTTTCTTATTTTCTTTAAGGAGGATTAATATTATATAAATATTAAATACCAGTATTATTACTGTACTGATAATTTCCAAGTGTATTTATCTAGGCCTGTCCTAGTTAAGGCTGATTTGTTCCCTGACCCCCAAGGAATGTATTCCATGTGTGACAGAATGTTTCAAAATTCCATCAACGCAGAGTGAGTTGCCTATATTTATATACAGAATAGAAGAGAGTGTTCTGTTCCTGCCTGGTGCCTGTAGTTCAATTTGTATAAAAACACTGGCTTTTCCCCCCATGTTTTTTGTGTGATTCTGTTTTCCAAAAGCCTGGATTTGGCTGGACATTAGTGGGGTGGAATGTCAGGGCATTGTGGAGAAATGGGAAACCTGGTATTGCCTGCTTTAAAACTGAGCAATAACTGGGAAAGATACTTGTATGCCTCAGACCAACAAAGCTATTGGTTGGGACACTTGGGCAAATGGGGATAATGTGTCCAAGTCGTGGGCAAGACACACATTTGTGGACAATGTTGGGGGAACAGGAACTGTGGGAAATGTATATGTTTTGAAGGCCTAGGCCAGTGGTTCCCAACCTTCCTAATGCCGCGACCCTTTAATACAGTTCCTCATGTTGTGGTGACCCAAACCCATAAAATTATTTTTGTTGGTACTTCATAACTGTAATTAAATAGGTATTTTCCAATGATCTTAGGCGACCCCCATGAAAGGATCATTCGACCCCCAAAGGGTCCCGACCCACAGGTTGGGAACCACTGGCCTAGGCACATATGTATAACCTCAAAGAGAGTCAGTATATAAGCTCAAAGAGAGAGAGGGAGTGAGTAAGGGAAAGGCTTGGAATGTCCCAGCTTCTAAGCCACCAGGGCACCTACAAAGAATGTGACATTTTCACTCCTAATGCCGGTTACTTTGGGTCGCTTGTCTTTTCCATAGTTTTGCTTGGGTGGCTTGTCTTTTCTGCACCAAGATAGGTTTCTCTCAGTTCCTAAGTTTTCATTCTATTTCATTTCCACTTCAGTTTACAACTATTTTTAAAGCCCACATACTGAAGGATAATAGCATTGACAATTGGAATTTGGGAACTCTTATCAAAAAGAGTAGGGTGACGACTTTGGAGCAGAAGTGTGGAAGGTGGCATCGATAAACTAAAAAAGGCCTTAAAATAGGGCATTTGATACCTTAAAATTAATAGTGACACACTTTGGCTTGGATGATTTTATGTTGTGGACAAAGACTAACCCAGAGCGCTTTAGTTCCAGTTTTTATTGTACAGTGTTATTGGCTGTATTCATTGCCTTTATTTTTTATTTTCCTGTGTCTCCTCCAATAACCTCAAGTGCATGGCACTCTTCTCCGTTTTAATTGTAACAACAACACTGTGAGGTAGGTCAGTTTTAATATGAGTAACTGACCCAATGTCACCCAGTGGGTTTTGTGGCTGAGTGGAGACTTGAACCTGAATCTTGCAAGCCCAGCACTCAAACCACTACACCTCACTCACCCTTACAGTTTATGGTGGTGCTTCCATTGTTCCTTGGAAGCTGAAGTCTGTGTGATATACCCAGGCGGTTGGTAGGGATCAGAGTTTATGGTGAGGTGCCACATTGGATGGCACTCAAGCATAATAGCCCCACAAGAAGGTTGCGAGAGCCATCATGATGAGAGCATTGATGTTGACCACACGCCTCCAGACTGGGTGCTCTGTGATGTCCGTCAGGCGTCTCAGCTCTTCAGCTTTGGCCTCTGGGCTTGGTTCTGTCTGCTCTTGGTTGTTTGTCCCCATCCCGCAGAACCAGCTCAAGCACTGACGCAATCTGCCAAAAGAGGGTGCTACCTTCTCATCTGTGGGGAAGAAGAAAGGAGAGACCAAGATGATGGAGCTGAATTAAAACATTAAGATCCTTCTAATAGCTATGAGGAGAGCCAGCTAGGTGTAGTAGTTTAAGTGTTGCATAATGACTCTGGAGACCAGGGTTCGAATTGTAGCCATTAAAGCCCACTGAGTGGCCTTGGGCAAGACTCTTTCAGCCTCAGAGGAAGGCAATGGCAATTTCCCTCTGAACAAATCTTACTAAGAAAACCCCATGATACAGCGGCCTTAGGGGCATCATAAGTCAGAATGACTTGAAGGCACACAAAAAACTTGAATGTACACAGTAAC
Organism: Sceloporus undulatus; assembly: GCF_019175285.1. Lineage (NCBI taxonomy): Eukaryota > Metazoa > Chordata > Lepidosauria > Squamata > Phrynosomatidae > Sceloporus > Sceloporus undulatus. Next base: position 109,229,233 of record NC_056527.1, read on the forward strand.
AACAAAATGGCTGTGAGACATCCCAGGAGAGTGAAGCTTCCATGGAGATTAGTGGGCAAGTTGGGAGTCACACTAGGAATGGTTGAAGCACAGCTTGTAGAAGTTACCTTTTGTTCTTCAGCTGAACATTCCTACTGGGGAATTATGGGAAATGTAGTCAAAAATAACTTTTCCAAATAGGAGGGGTGCCGCCTTCTCTGTTTGCAATTCAGCACCCCCAAGTTGCCTCACCTTCCACTTCCAGCATATGCTCCAGCCTTCCATTCTTGGCTTGTTCCATCTCTGTCTGTTCCTGCTGGTGTTGATGCGCAGCCTCCTTTAGTTTAGCTTCATCCTCTTCCTCCGTGTCGAGGTCTATCCGCTCCTCCTTACTGTGCCTGAGGCTGAACACCAGGCGATGCAGCTACCATGACAAGACAGAGGGTTTTTTAAAAAAGATGCTTGAATGGGAGGGAAATGAGGGAGGAAATGAAATCTATGGGTGCATGATTGGTTTGGGCACACATTTAGAGAAAACTTTTGTAAAAGTCCCTGAAGATGTGTACTTAAACATAATCAACAAATTTTTTATTTTTGTACAACCTTGAAATACCATCTCACTGTCTTCACTCTCTTTTAATTACCCTGCCATTGATATCTCTTCTTTTTTTGGTTTCTTTAGGTAGGCGAGCAGTTATGACCCTCCAGATGTTTCTAGACTGCAGCCTCATAATTCATTACTACTGATGGGAGTTGAAAGTCAGAAACATCTGGATGGGCACAGTTGCTCACCCCTTCTCTAGCTATATGAATGCCCCCAAATACAAAGAGAGAAAGGTTAATTTGATTCTTAGGTTCTTCCTTCATAATAAGGTCAGAGAGGTGCTGTGGCCACATTGACATACTAGATTTGTTCCCAGAAACTTCTTAGGGTTTGATTGTCCTCCAGTTTCCTTTTAATTGTTGTCAAAGCCGCTGTCAACTCAAGCTCCTTTACTGTAACAGGAAGGTGCTAGTGTTTCCCTCTTAGGGTTGCCAGAGTGAAAATTGGACAGAGTTCCTATACCTTTAATGCTTGTGTTATGGTTGGCCATAACTTGGAAAGAACTTGAAGGCAAGATACACACACACACACACACACACACACAGGTTTCACTTGTGTGAAAGAGATCCCCCCCACAAAAGTTTTATAAACATTGCATGAAAAGGCAAGGAACTTACAAGTATTTAGAGAGGGAGGCTCTTCTCTTCCTTGTGACACTAGTGCTATGAAAGGTGAGTTCTAACCTACAGATTTAGCAGTATAGCAGTATCAAAAGGATGGAATTTCAGTAGGCATCTTCTTCAGAACACCCAGTATAGATTTTTGTGCTAAATTCTTCACCTGGAATACTCCTCCACCCATACTTACATGTTTATCATGGATAGGTGGGGTGCAGAGAGAGACACCCATTGTGATGACAGCCGTGGCAGAGAAGAGGATGACGGAGAAATAGAGATAGTGGATGCCACAAATCAGACGGGGGCAGGAGCTGGGGAAAAGGCAACTCCCTGTGCCATAAAAGAATTCTGGGATCATCCGAGCCATGCCGATGGCCAGTCCTGCCACCATTCCCCAAAATGCGCCCTGAAGGGGAAAGAAAAACAGGGTAAAGTTGGAGGGTGAGCAACAGAACAGAGGAAGGACTGGATCTTGTGGTATTTGTCTCTCTTCTTTTCAATCTCCTGTGCACATAACTTTGAAAAACTACTTTTTTGCATTACAGCTTTGAGAAATCCCCAACCAACATAGCCGTTTGGGGAGTGATAGTCCGTCCCCAAAAAGTAACTTTCCCCCATCTCTCTGTGCCACAACCCTAATGTTGACAGCCCATAAAAGATACTGAAAAAAGAGTAATTTTCTTAAATTTATAACTTAGTGACATACTGGCCTAAACCCTATTGTTAGTCTTGAGTGGAATAGAACCATTGAATCAATTGAATTTACTTATGTGTTGACTCACTATTGGGCAATTGATTTAATGGATCTACTAGTTGGTACTAAAGGGATTCCAGCTGTCATCCTCCTTTGCTTTAACATGTTCCATCAACAAATACCAACCTCTCTAGACAAAATGATCCCAGATTACTAGGTGATGTCCAGATCTAAAGACCTTCCTACTTGGAGCACTTGGGTTTGTCCTCCAGAGCTTAAACCTCTTCATAGAATCATAGAGTTGGAAGAGACTGCAAGGGCTATCAGCAGGAAGTTCTTCTTCATGTTTAGGTGGGATATCTTTTCCTGTAGCTTGAATCAACTGCTCCCTGTCCTAGTCTTTGGAGCAGAAGAAAACAAGCTTGCCCCATCCTCAATATGACATCCCTTCAAATATTTAAACATGGCTATCATGCTACCTCTTAACTGTCTCTTCCCCAGGCTAAACATACCCAACTCATGGGGCATAGTTTCCAGACCTTTCATTATTTTGGTCACCCTCCTCTTCCTTGCAGTGTGTAAATGTATTGGGAGGCTTACATTTGAGCTTACTTACCTGCTCATTGACCCTTTTGACAAAGACTCCAAGGAGAAAGATGGCAGCAATAGGTGGGGCCAGATAACTACTGATGGATTGTATGTAATCAAAAAGTTGACCACCCTGGGCAGCTTGAACTACTGGGATCCATGCAATACTGATTCCCACAAGTAGCAAGATCCACACCCTGTGAAGAACCATACAAAAGGAAGAATGTAGTGGAGAGCAGACAGAAACAACACTAAACAAGTTTACAGAGCACAGCGTAATGGACAACAGGGAGAGGATGCTGTCTGAAGTTCAGGCATCCCTCCTTTCTGACATCAAAGATCAGTGGAGGCCAGTGGTTCCTTTTCAGTGGGGCAACACATCTATGTTGGGTTTAAAAAGTAACTATCCAAAGACCAAAAAGCTGAACCCAAATGGCTTCAGTACCTTGGATAGCTTCTCTTTTTTGAGACAAAAACCCACATTGTCTTACTGAGAAGGATATATTTTTCTAGATTGCAAATTCATATATGTTAGGCTGCTTTAGACGTTAACTTTCCCAAACAATCCTGGGCAATATAGCTTATGAATGATGAATGAGAGATCCCTAGGTATCCCTCTAAGAACAATGATTCCCAAGGGCCAGCTTGGGTCATGTATAAGGAGAAAGGCAGGATATAAATTAAATAAATAACTGGAAAGGCTCTTATCAGAAAATAAACATCTGCTAAAGCAGTTTAAGTCCATTGTGCAAGAACACTCTCAGGTCCAGCAATTCTTACATGGATAGAGAAGGGGGGGGAGTAGCTGATGGGCAGCACTGGGGAAAAAATAACAGTGGGATGGGCAGGTAAGATTGTTGCAACAAATATTAATAGAGAATCTTGTGGTATCTGAGCCCTGTTTGTCTTTATCAGGAATGGATATTGTGTGGCCCTCTCTTGGATTGTACCCACCCACGTCTCTGGTCATTGGTCATACTGGCTGATGATGATGGAAGTCAGCAACATCTGGAAGGCCTCACATTCCCAGTGGTCTTCAGCTTAAGAATGTAATACTAAACGGATGTGGCGAAATCACACCTCCCACTCTTTCTCACCTGCCCACTATCAACAGCTCCTTGTCACAGGCTAGAGGCCTCAGGCGGTTGTAGATGTCCATGGTGAAGAGAGTTCCACTACTGTTGAAGATGGAAGCCAGTGAACTCATCAATGCGGCCAGCATCACAGCCAGCATGAGACCCCGGAGTCCTACAAGAAGCAATGCAATAGAGGAGGAGGACAAATGTGCATCTTTATTTCCTAGAGCAAGGGACGTAGCCAGGATTTTAGGAAGGGGGTGTGTGTCCAGACTAAGTGCCACTATTAGCAGCACGCACCATTCATTTTTCTAATGGAAGGGGGGGGGGGTCTGGAACCCAAGGACATCCCCCTTGGCTACGTCCCTGCTGGAGCTCAGCACCCCTCATGCCCAAGAGACAGACTTGGAAGGTTCAAGGAATTGATCCTAGGGACCTATTGAGCCCCCACACCTCCAGTGTCCAAAGGAGCACTCTTATAAGGCGATATAATATCAGATGCAAACTAACCCCCTTGCCTTACCATTTGGCATGAGAGTCACCACCAGTTTTGGGTAGGCAATATTGGAACACCCAACATCTGTGCCACATATTTGTCTACATTCCTCTGGGATGATACAGGCCACTTCATCTGAAAAAGTAAAAGAGACTTAGTGGAGGAAGAATAAAGGGCCATCATTTCCAGATCAAGATATATATGTAGATTGATGATTTGCTGTTATGGTTGTGTCCAAAGTTTTCCCTCTTTTTCCTGCAAAGACAGTCAACTAAAGGTTAGATAAGATTATGTTCTTAAACCAAAAATAAAAAAGGAATTTTGGTGAGTTCCCGAAAGGCAAATGGCAACATGAAAATGCTGGTTTCTTTTATATTTGCCCCGTACGCTGAGGAGGTAGCTCACTTGAGTCCATGTCATCAGATGTACCAAGTCCTATTCTCCACTGAGAAAATATATACACAGTGGTGCAAAGTTAGGAATAACCATAGTAAAATCAAATGGAAATAAAATGCATAGTTGTGTAATTATCCTTGTTAATTAAGATATAGGGAGGAATTTAAAAAACCCATTTTATTCCTGGTGAGAGGTGCTTGGATTCAATATCTTGATAGGTGGTTATTTGATTACCTGGCGTTTGAACTGAGAAAAGGGTTTTTATCCCACTAGTTTGTGCGGTGCACATGTATTCATCCCTGCCAGTTAGAAAACATAGTCCATAAATGTGTTAATTTTTCACGTGCTACCAATACTTTTGTTGTTTTCAATTTTCAGTGTGAATGTTAAATAAAGAAAAAGTGCCCCTCTAGCAATGGAAGGGCTTACGGCGGAAACATCAAAGGACTCCTGACGTCCGTGCAGATTTCTCCTCCTTGTACGTACATGGTGTTGTTGGTTTATAGCCACTGAGAACAAAGCAATGGTTGAACATTAATTTGATAGCTCTTCAAGTTCCTTCCATGTGCCAGCCGGAATGTAACATTTACAAAGAATATGTGCAAAACAAGCAAACTAGAACTGAGAATTCTAATAAACTAAATGTAAGAAACCATTGTACTAGACCATCTGCCTATCTCTGTACTATCTCTGCCATAGGTTCAGAACAAATGTCAGTCACACTTTAAGATAGAATTAATTTGCCCCAGACATTGTGCTCCTTTATATACTCCAGGAGTGAGGGATGTGGAGCTCACCATGTTGTTGGACTACAACTTACAGTAGAACTATTCAGCACAGCCAATAGTGAGGGATCATGGGAGTAACAAGGCTAACAGTTACAGCTGAGCTAGGCTGAAATATCACTGAAGTCACTTAGGTCCTACTACCTTGCTCTCTGAAATAACATCTGGAACTATTGTTCTTGTCAGAGGCATTGTGCTCCAAACTTTTATCCTTGATAGTAGACCTGGAATTTGTCACATTCTTCCATCTCTAAACACACTCCAACCCACTTCCCCCAGGTGTTTACCTGGGTACAGGATCCGGCTGATCATGCCAGGCATAACCATGAGAAACATGGGCAGCAGCTTCAGGTATCCACAAAGGATGCAGCCCGCTTTGACATGGGTCAGGTTCTTGCCAGCCAGGCACCTCTGCACTATGACCTGTGTTGAGTAGGAACAGATATACCTGTTATGTGGATCTTCTTTTTCAAGAGCTTTCCTGATAGCTGTCGGCAGATGAGAGGCAATTCTGCAAATAACCCACCTCTGCCCATCCCATACCTGATCACTGCACCAGTACCAGATAGAGTTGATGGAAAGACCAAGGATAACAGCCGGCCAAGGCATGTCACTAGTCACAGCATCTCTGATCATGTGGAAAGAGTCCTCCCGGGGCAGATAACAAGAGGCTGAGATGTTGTACAAGTCAGGAGTGGGAGACAGTGTCTGCCTGGGAAGAGCCTTCATGTATTTGTCAAACACACCTTGATAGCCTCCCACCTCATTAAAGGCTGCAAAGGAAGAAATATGGGTAGTTTTAAGAAAAGTCTTTTGAGTTCTGCTAATGCATTCTGGTCTCCCCACTATTTCTGAAGCTACCCTCAGTGAAAATGAGTTGCAAACAAATATATTGCTGATTCTGTTAGTAGTCTTTCTTGCTTTGCTTGTTCTGTGCCTTCAAGACATTTCCATCTTATGGCAACCCTAAATTGAAACTATCATTGGAGTTTATCACACAAAGGAGATCGAGAATTTATCCCATGAATATCCCAGAAAAATTGCATAATTATGCAAAAAGATTTCACACGATGTCGCACAAAACTCTTAGAAAGAAGTATTAATGTGCATATTTTTACTTTCGGGATTTCAGCGACAATGCATTTTCAATTTCACTTTATTTGCGTAATTTCGTGTGATAATCATTTGAGCAATTACCATTTTTGCTTTATTTGTGGGATGCTTTACATGCGCTTTAATCTCTCTTTAATGCCAAAATTTGCCCCAGTGTGATAAACTCCAAGTTACTGCAAATGAAAGCAATGGATTCCAAAATACCTGTTGTGTCCACATCAGCTTAAAAGTTTGGTTTCAGAAGCTGCTACTGCTGTTAAAGTAGAACATTTTACATTTTAGACATCCTCAGAAGGGAGAAACAATCACAGTCCAGCACTGATTATATGCTACAATGTATGTCCCAATTTTCTGTCTCCTCTTTGCTTTCTTGTAGCTTGGATTTTTACTTTTTGGAATACAATTTCCATGCTTCCCCAGCTAACATGTGCAGTTGCTATGTGGCTGGGAAATGCTTGAACTTGTAGTCTAATTTAAAACAAAAACAAAACCCTAATGGTTCCAGGCTCTGCTTTAAGGAGGGAACGCCATACTAGAGAATGAGGAATGAGAAATCCAGACTTGTTTTATGACTTCTGCTAGAGATATACTCACCAAATCCCATGAGAACAAAGGCTCCACTGATCATGACAAATGTCTGGACTGTGTCTGTGTACATGAGGGCAGCCAATCCACCTGAAAAAGAGACAAGAGATGTGCATGCATAGCCACTGGAAAGCTGGCTTATATCAAGTCAGATCATTGGACAATATCATAGGGTGCATCCACATTGTAGAAATAATGCAGTTTGACACCTCCGCCATGGTGCCATCCAACAGAATCCTGGGATTTGGAATTTTGTGAGGCACCGGCACTCTTTGTCTGGGAAGCTAGAGCAAAGATCTATCTTCTCATATTCTGTAAAGTGGTGTGCACATAAAGTCCAACTCATGTCTGTGTAATTCACTGTAACTCATGTCTGTGTAACTCACTGTAACTCATGTCTGTGTAACTCACTGTTTTGGTTGTTGTGGAGGATGGCATTCTCTAATGGTCATGCCAACCCATCTCTTAAACGCCTGCAAGCCCCTTAACCATTTACTGGCTGGTGGAGAGCGAATGTGGGGAGCAGCAGTGGAGCAGCATGCATTTATATTTTTGTAGCAGTACACACCACAATGATGTCCTCAACCTCTAGTATACCTGTTGCTGGAGTCTGAATGGAGGAACATAGCTGAGCATTGCTCCACCATGTCCCCATACTCTCCAATATTTCATAGATGAAAATTGGGGCATGTGTGGCCAAGAAACATCATAGTGTGGTCAAAATGCCTCAGGTTATTAATGAGGAAGAATTCACACACTAGGAAAAGTCACAGCAGTTTGCTTTTGCCTGAGTTTACAAGGAAGGACAAGATTCTACCCCTCCTGTCCCTTTTTCTCACTGACTGAATTGAATGCAAACCACTTTCCACTTTGAACTCAGTCTGCAGCAATTGAAGTGAGCTGAAGACAAAGAGGGAAAGTGGGAGGAGGAACGAGAAACTGGGATACAGTATTTTAAAAGCAGCTGAAAAAGTGGGACAACAGAGAATTCATTAGGACTTTTCCTGTCAAATTGGGCCAGTTGGAGTGTATGTATCCCCCTCTGTCTACTGCTCTCTAAATGGCTGTACTGGAGATTCCAGCAGTTTAAAAAGTGTTTTGGGGGGTTGAGGTGGAGACGTGCTGTAGTTTCACCTATATGGAATTTTATGATATGTCCCCAATCCAGGATTTCAGCCGGTATTGCCCTTGTTGTCCTCACCATCATTATTTCTTAAATATTTCTTATATAAGCTTTGGGCTACAGTTCTCAGAACCCACAGCCAGCATGGCCACTGGCAATGCTGGCTGGTGATTCTGGGAAATGTAGTCCAAAAACATGTAAGCACTGATACAACTGGCAGCAACTCTCCAAGGTTTCAGGGAGACATTTTCCCAGCTCTGCCAGGAAATACCAGAGATTGACCCTTGGACTGTCTGTAGGCAAAGCATGTGCTCTGCTACTGAGCTACGATCCTTCTGCTAACCCCCTTTCCTTATTCTTTTGATGCTTCAGCATTATCAGCCTTTTATCACTTGCCAGTTGCAGTCTTGGAGTGAAACCGAAAAACAAAAATCTGGGAAGACTCCCTCTCCTCTTCTTCAGTTTCTGTTTAGCAAGAACATCCATCTTCACAGCTTTTTACTGGCTCCATGTAATTAATCATTCTGTTCTTGAGAAATGGCCAAAGAGGTAACTCAAGGAAGGTCATTAATGGGGCATGAAAGGAGTTATGTACCTTCAGGTCAACTGCCTGTGCATTTCTATGGTTCAGTGTGGATTCAATTCCTACTCTCCAAAGAGTCCTAGTCCAACACTCAAACCACTGTACTGGCTCTAGGAAATGTATACCCCTTTTTATTGTAGGTTGAATTAATAACCTGAGTTTGGCAGGGTTCTTGTGCCATGTCCAGGAAACATATTCAAGAGTAGCTGTGTGGGACAGCAAAAAACAACAAAATCCCAAATCCCCAAAAACAGTGAAACTGTTTATTGGGCCAACTAAAAGCATAACATACATTATAAGAGCTTTCCGAGCTTCATCAGCTTCTTCGTAAGGCAAAGATGTTAAAAATCATACCTGACAACAAAAATCTTAACTTACAACAGAAGTAGACAAAATGTAGGCCTGTGTAAGCATGAAAGTAAAAAGCGGTCAATTTTTTCCACTTTCTGTGGGGTATTTTCACGTTAATGCTCAATGCCCCTGATGAGTCTGAAAATGATCCCACTTTTGCAGGATTTTCCAGGATTTAAATCCCATTTCAGCACAGGATTTAGGCATTTAGCCTGCTGTGTGACAAACTCCTATGTCTGCAGCGCTCCAGACAACTGATCTGCAGCAGATAATTACTGGTGATGTGCTTTCTTTGTGTTTCCTTCTCGCCATAAATCACCAGCTGGTGGCTACTTAATCAAGCCTGTTAAAAGGACCAGAGCAGGTCAGACTGTTTCTCCTCAACACCCTTCTCTTAACCATTTGGCAACCATACTCCCTATTGTATCTGATCCCATCTCCCTCTGCAATTCCAGCTTCCTGTTGGGCACACAACCTATCTGTCCCATTTAATACTCTTACCTGTCACTGTGTAAATGGTGGTTATGATCAGGAGGGCAATGACAGCCACATAAATATTCCATCCCAAAGCTTGTTGGATGAACACAGCACCAGAGAACATGTCTACCTGCGGGGAGATCGAGGGGAGGATACAGCTCAATTAATCAGGGTTTTCATCAGGAATTGATGCAGTGCAATTGAAAAAGAGCAGAAGAGGTAAAGAATTCCTCCTTCCAAAGGTGGGATTGCCAGGAGTTGGGGTATAGTTATGGGGGTCTTAGCACTGGCCTCCCAAACTTTTAGCATTGCAGAGAGTGAGACAATGGCCTAATCTGTGTTGCAAAAACAATACAGTTTGACACCACTTCAGTGCCATGGCTCAATGTGATGGAATTCTGGGATTTGTAGTTTTGTGAGATATTTTGTTTTCTCTGTCAGAAAGCTCTGGTCCCACAACAAACTACAGATCCCAGAATTCCATAGCACTGAATAATGGTAGTTAAAGCGGTGTCAAACTGCATTATTTCTGCACTGCAGATTAGCCCACGGATAATCTTAAATATCTAGAATGCTTACATTTTCTGCATTCCTTTGGTTATTTTCCCAGCCCCTTTTCTTTCAATACCTAAACTGTATTTCTAAATGTGAAGTTGAAGACTTTCACAGCTGGCATCAATTGGGGTTTTTTGGGGTTATGTGGCCATGTTCTGGAAGAATGTATTCCTGTTGTTTTGCCAGCATCTGTGGCTGGCATCTTCAAAGAATGCTGGTATGGAAGTTCAACTAAATGTTCAACTGAAGTTTTAAATTAATGCAATGCTCGAAATTTGGGCTCTAGAGGAATATTTCATTTGGAGGAGGCAGAAATTGTAGTTAGGAGTTTATGCCCTACAGCTCTAAGGCCCAGTGTGGTGACAAGATTTTGGATACTATTAAAGTAGCATACCTCCTCAGGTGTAAGAAGCATATTATTTTTCTTTGTCCTCAATATTAACCCTTATTCCAACATTGAATCCTCCCCTTCCCACTACCCCCTTCCCATCCTTGATGCCTGGAGAAAGACTTACTGAAATTTTGGTGAAGATATACATGAAAAGAGAGAGGACAGAGAGGTAGAGACGGATTCGCCGACCTCCAAAGCGCTTCTTCAGGTACTGTGGCATTGTGATGACCTGCACAGTTGGGAGGAGATGTTACTGGCATTTTTCATAAGGCATCCTCAGAGTTTGGAAGTAATGCATTAGAAACAATGTCGTTGCTGTAACAAATTATTTTCTTTCTTGTAATCAGGAAGTGATCATGGTATCATTGAAAGAGAGGTTTAATGAGCGAGAACGAAACTGCCATGTTGGTAGAGTAAGTAATATTTTCTGTTTTAGGAAACTTAACGCTACATAGCAAGGATAGTTGTTTAACAGAGGAAGAAATAATGAGGAATTACTTTCAGTACATCATAAAAGGAAAAAAAGAGGAGGAGAAAAAAATCTAGCAACAGCTTTAAGACTAACTGGTTTATATTTTAGCATGAGGTTTCCTCATTGTCTAATTCAAATTTATGTAGGTCCTCTGTGGTCATTTTCTTTGTTTTCTTTATGTTCAGCAGCAGGCCTGCCTTTGTACTTTCTTCCTTGAACTTCTTCAGTAATTGTTCCAAGTCATTCTTGATCTAATTTCTGATTTTGTACTGTAACCCGAAAGAAAACCATTGGCTCTCCTAGTCCCACTTTAGTAGTCCACAGACCCTTCTTACATAGCTGTAATGACTGGGCCCTCCAGTCATTTGGGGACTTCCCCTGGCTGAACCACAAAGGGTTAATCTGGGGGGAGGTACATGCTAATGAGAGCTGACGTCACATGCTAATGAGCAGCTACATCATAGCTGACGTAAGGCTTACCTGGTTAATCAGCAGTGCCAGAGCGGCCTTTTCAAGAAGGTTCCAGGAGGGGACTTTAAATACCCTGTAGGGCCATGCTTCCTTTGTTCTCCATCTTTGTGTTTGTTTTGGGGAGCCAGCTGTGTGCTTGCCCTGAGGCAGGCAGGAGTAATGCAAGTGGAGCTAGGCAATGAGGGCCAGCTCCTTGCATCCGAGAACTCAACAAGGACTGCAAATCCCATCCCTGTGTGAGTAGCTAGGAGGAACTGTGTTAGTTAGTGCGTCTAGGTTTTTGTAATGTTTATCTAATAGCTTGCCTGAAATGAACATCTTGGTAACTGTGTTTTCTGACCTGCAAGGCAAGGAGGCCTTGCATGAATGATATCCTCCTATTCTGTTCTACTTCTTTAAAATAAATATCTTTCTTTAAAAGTATCTGCTGTCTCTCTCTGCTCCGGTTCATGCGTCTTAGCTTGGTTGCGAATTGCTCAAGTTAACAAGGGCCTGTTACAGACAGCCAAAATAAAGCTGCTTCGAGTCACAATGGAGGTATGGTGTTTCAATGATGCATGCGTCCTAAGAGTCCAGAAGTCGCACCAAAGCCACGCTCCAGCTGGAGCATGGCTTTGGTGTGGCTTCTGGACTCTTAGGACGCATGCATCATTGAAACACCATACCTCCATTGTGACTCGAAGCAGCTTTATTTTGGCTGTCTGTAACAGGCCAAGGGAACAGAAACTAGATCTCTCCCTAGCAAGTCCCAGTGTATGCTTAGGGAAACATAGTTCATTGAGATTCACTGGGTGGTGGCAGCGAAGAAAATAGGACCTAAAGGGGTCGCATTCAGCTCGGCAGGGAGTGGGAATGGAGACCTAGGAGATCCTAGAGGGGAAAGTGTGAAGGGGACGCCCTGGCAGTAAGAGCCACGCACAGGGCTGGTTGCTCCAGGGATAGGGTTACCATAAGTCTGGACCTCCTAACTGGGACAAATGTAGGACAAAATTTTCAAATGTAGGGCACATTTTTTAAAAATGGAGGACATGTGAAAAAATTGATGTTTTTAAAAAATGTTACTATAAATGCATGTTTCTTAGGCATGATCAAAATGGAGGACATTTGGGCATTATTCCTAGACTCGTGATGGCAAACCTATGGCACGCGTGCCACAGGTGTGCCCCCGTTCACCCTCTCAGGCCCAAGGCAGCGCTGCCTTCTGTTTGGGAAGGCGGGGAGGGAAGGAGAAACGGCCCGTGCCAACTTCTCCTTCCCTCCTTGCCATCTCAGACCCAAGGCAGCGCTGCCTTCGGTTTGGGAAGGCAAGGAGGGAAAGAGAAATTGAGGAGGAGGTGGGTGGCGCGGCCGCGCAGGGAGGCGGGAGAAGGTGGGTTGGTGCCGCATGGTCCCGGGCTGGGGGCCAAACCAGACCGGGACTGGGAGGGGCCCCCCAAAAGCGGATTTTTCCCGGGGGCCGCTGGGTTATGGCATCCCTATCCAGGGATCACCCCCAGATCACCACAATAGCCAAAGTATTAGAGTCCTGCATTTGGGTCATGTTCACAATGCTCTGCAGATATGAAGCTTCCTGAGTGACACTACCTCACAGAATTGTTTCAAGATAAACGGGAAGCAGGATTGGGTTGAAAACTACATAGCTGCCCTGAATTCACTGGAAGCTTCTCTCTCTCTTTTTTTAATACCACAATCAATAAATGTGTTTAAGAGGAAAAATTCCTTCCCTTACCCCAGCTGTGAGATAGACAGGGACAAAGAGCCATCCAAGCAGGAGAACAATGAAGAGAGCCTAGGAGGAAAGAGATGTGAGATCAGTAGGGATTTGGGTGGGTCACATTAACAAAGGACACATCCAGAAGAAGAGAGGGAAGTCTCTGGAAGTACTGGGAGCTTCTACTTCTTTGTGGGCTGATTTTACCTGCATATATCCATCCAAATTCTTTCTTGAAATATCCTTGTTTTCTCTAATCCTTCTCCCTTCTCTTCTTCCCTCTACCACTGATCAAGAGTCACATCTGGAGTTGTGCAAAATTTCATAAAACGATTTTCACTAATTTCCACTGTGCTTTCTTTATTATTAATCAGAAGTTACAGCAGACTAGTAGAGAGACATTTCATATTACAAAATACTGAGTTGATTTAAACTGACCTGGGAAGTAGAAATGAAAAGTCCTTGGTAGTGCTAGGAGACCCAAGGAATTAGTCCAGAATGAATAAAATGTCATGTGTATGTTCAAAATAAAATCAATTACCATTGGAACAAAACCTGGGACTTCCAGTGACTTTTTTCTATTCTGGAGGGGCTCATATTAATCCAGACTGGTATGTTACTTAATGGTTCCTTGCTCATTAAATGAATCAAGTCTTTGATACCTTTTTGTTTCTGCAGTCTACCTCATTTTGTGCCTCCCCTCCCTATCCCTTCAAAGAAATATGGAGCCCTCGGTTGACTGCTTACATTCCACTCAAATCCTGCCACGGCCAGGCCATTAGCTGCACCAGTGCCTGCCAATCCCACGAAGTGCCCACTGCCAATGTTGCTGGCAAAGAGAGAGGCACCGATCTATGGATACAAAAACAAACAAAGAAAAATAAGGCAGTGTCTGAAATATTCCAGACCCATCAGTTCAAACATTGGCCTCACCAAGACCTTTGAGTTGGCACTTGTCACCCCTAGTTTTGTTATGGGCTGATGCTACACCGCAGAATTAATGCAGTTTGACCCTGCTTTAACTGTCATGGGTCCATCCTGGAGCCCTGGTGGCGCACTGGTTAAATGCCGGTCCCGCAGCCACAATGTTCAGTGCCGGGCAGGGCTCCGAGGTCAACTCAGTCTTCCATCTTTTCGTAGGTCAGTAAAATGAGTACCCAGCTTGTTGGGAACAATTGGCTTACAGACTGTAAACCGCTTGGAGAGTGCTAGTTCACCGATAAGCTATGTAGAAATGTACTTGCTACATTGCTATTGCTATCCTATGGGATCCTGGGATTTGTAGTTTGTTGTGGCACCAGACCTCTCTGACAAAGAAGGCTAAATAGCTCACAAAACTACAAATCCCAGAATTTCACAGCATTGAGCCAGGGTAGGGTTGCCATAATTCTCTAATAAAAACCGGGACAAAATGTAGGACAAAATTTAGACCAAAATGTAGGACATTTAAGGTCCTCCATTTTGAGCTAAATTTTATCCTACAATTGTCCTATATTTTGATCTAAATTTTGTCCTACATTTTGTCCTGGTTTTTAGTAGAGAATTATGGCAACTCTAACTAGGGCAATTAAAACAGTGTCAAACTAAGTTAATTCTGCAATGTAGAAGCAACCATGTCCTTCCAATTTGTTCACATTCTACATCCCCCTGCATCCAGTTTCTTTCCCACTGCTCTCTTCTTTTTTCTCTTTCTCTCATCTCACTCCCGATTCTTCCTCCTACTTTGAATTTATCTACTCAGCCTCCCTCCAAGTGATTTGCTTGTCAACTCATATACTCCGACATTTCACAGATAAAGATTGGAACACATGTGGTCAAGCTTCATCAGAGTGTGGTCAAGATGGCAAAATTCATTAAAGAGGGGGAACACACAAGCTAGGAGAGGCTGCACTGGTTTTGCTTTTGCCTGAGTCTACTGGGAAGGGCAAAGTTCCACCCTCACCCTTCCTCTCCTCTTGCTGAGTAAATTGAGTGCAAACTACTTTTGTACTTTGAATAGAGTTTGTAACAACTAAAGTAAGCTGAGGAAAAAGTGGACAAGTGGGAAGAGGAGAAAGAAACTGGCACTTTTTAACTAGCTGAAAAAGTGGGATGACAGGATTAACTGGATAGTGCTGGTATAGTGGTTTGAGTATTGAACTATGACTCTGGAGGGCAGGGTTCGAATCCCCGCTCATCCATTAAAACCCATAGGATGATCTTGTGCAAGTCACATTCTCTTAGCCTCAGAGGATGGCAAATGGCAAATCCCCTCTGAAGAAACTTGCCAAGAAAACCCTGTGATAGGTTTGTCTTAGAGTCTCTAGAAATTGGAAATGATGTGAAGGCAAACACACACACACACACAAACACACACACACACCTTGACAAATTGGTATAATTGGAAAGTAAGTTATCTGTTTCCCTAACCTCTAAGGATTGGGATTTCTTTCCATTTTCTCCATTTCCCTGAAGAATCCCTATCTCCTTGTTTTTCCTCCGTGCTTTTAATATTACTTACCGGCCACCATATCATGTTCCTACCAGCCAAAAAATATCCCCCGACAGTACCTCGGTTGGTCCGGCACATGGACTGTAAGTCAAGACATAATGACAAGAGAAAAGGTGTAAATATGAATGGGTGAATCAGTCATATTTATTTAATATTAATGGCTGGAATCCTCCATAATCGTCTATGTTACATACCCTTACGAATACTTAGCTAAGGACCTTTCCACACAGGGCACAGAAGTAGGGTCAGTTTGCATTGGCTGATGTGTATTCGCATCATATCGCATCGTTCATTCACACTTGCGCTCTCTGAATACGCTTTGGCGATGCGTATTTGCATCATATTGCATAGTTCATTCACACCCGCGCTCTCTGAATACACTTTGCCGATTCGTATTCGCATCATATCGCGTCGTTCATTCACACCTGGGCGGCCTTCTGCATCGAGGTTTTGCGAATCGGCCAATGCTTATTCAGGCAAAGTAAGGCAAGTGCAGATTGGATAACCACACCAGCCCAATACAATGTGTATTGGCCGATGTGCATCGGCAGCTTTGCGCATGCTTTGTGGGGCTCTGAACGGGGGCAACATTTTTAACTTCCGGCGTGAAGAATGAGGTCACTGTTTAGTGCGTAAAATCGCGAGAATTGCTGCCTTTAGCAACTTACGAAAGGGGTATGCACCATCTGTGTGTGTGTGTGTGTGTGTGTGTGTATGCACACACATAAATACATACATACATACTTATGTATGGTACAGCCAAAAGTGTGATGCCTTTTTATGTGTACACACACATTTGTCCGTATGAGTGTTAATACACACACACACACACACACACACACTGTGGAGCAGCCGAAACTGTAATGCTGCGTGTATATGCTTATACACACATCTTTGTGTGTGTGTATGTGTATGTGTATGTGTGTGTATATACACATACATACATATATATATATTTATATATACATACATATACATATATATATACACACACACAAACTGTGGAGCAGCCGAAAGTGTAATGTTGCGTGTATATGCTTACACACACATCTTTATGTATGTGTGTGTGTTTGTGTGTATACACACACATACATATACATATATACACACATATACATATACATTCCCCCCACCCCACCCGACACAAAAGGTTTCTGCTTTATCTTGTTCAGTGGAAAAATCGCTCCCCAGCCCCGGCAGTTGTCCTGAAAGGGGAAAGGGCCAACGGAAGGAGAAGGGGGAAATTCCAGCGCAGCATCATGGGAAATTTGTAACCCAGTGGTCTTCAGGAGAACCAGCGGATTGGATGTACACACCAGCCAAAGCAGCAGAGGTTTCGCACTGGCCATCAATACGGATCCCACCGATCCACTAATTTTGCGCACTCGCAAAACGGAGGAGCCGGCTGCCTTCAGTTCGGAACCCCACTGTGAATACACATTGGCCAAAGCGTATTCATGTTATATTGCATTGGTCAATACGTATTCTGAGCTCACAGGTGTGGAACACCAATGCAATATAACGCGAATACACATCGACCAATGCAAACTGACCCTACTTCTGTGCCCTGTGTGGAAAGGTCCTAACTAGCAGAGGCACCAAGAAACCCTATGAGTGAATTGTGATTTTGCTTCTGCTGCCTTTGGGATTAGAAACATTCACAGTGGGCCCTTGGTATCTGCTGGGGTTTGGTTCCACGACCCTCTAGGGATACAAAAATCTGTGGATTTTTAGTACCATTATACACAGTGGGGTAGTAAAGTGTGTCCCTTATATAAAATGGTGAAATCAAGGTTTGCTTTTTGAAATTTATATAGTTTTTAAAAATATTTTCAAACTGTGGGTGCTTGAATATGTGGATAAAAAATCCATAGATATGGAGGGCTATGTATCTGGGAAGAAGCAAGGATGGTAGCTCTACAATAAAATTAAAGTAAAGCAGAATAGATGTGCATGCCTGTACTCACTGGCATGTTTTAGGAAGGAAGGACAAAGGACAGACAGATATTGTGGCAAGCAGCATCACAGACCTGTTATGGGAAGCCATGCCTGCTGAGTGTCCTGTTTCCATTGCTGTACTTTCTGAATAGTCATTTAGATGTCCCCTTGGGTTGCAGGACCCTGGATTTTACCTATGAAGGCCAGCTCCAGCTGCTCCACATTTTTTTTACAGCGGAGAAGGGCATCTGCAGTGGGTCTATGAGCCAGTTTGCACTCCTGTGATGGGCCACAGTATGTTATTTTTGGCCATAAAATCTACTGCACATTGCAAGTCACTTTCATTTGCACCTTTCTTATATTGTGGTACTGTATATTGGTAGGCCTTCAGACAGGGATGTAGCTAGGATTTTAGGAAGGGGGGGTCCAGACTAAGTGCCACCATTATAATGGGGCTTGGGTGTGGTGGCGCAACAGCACACACCATTCATTTTTCTAATGGAAGGGGGGTCTGGACCCCAAGAACCCCCCCCCCCCCTTGGCTATGTCCCTGCTTCAGACAACTGTTCAGCAGATGTGTGTTTCCATTGCTCCATCCCCAGTTCTGCTTCTCCTGGAGGCATTTGGAGGTTAAAATGCCTGGGCTTTTTTTTTTAAATCAGGAGGTTTGAGCGCTTTGGAAAAATTGTAGAGGCTGCACATAAGTTTCTGGAGACCACCTGTGACCACACACCACATTATTCCCACCACTGGTTTATAGCAAAACTTGTGGGGAGTACTTTTCCAGGTTTTGGCTTACAGAAACATGCCACTCTGGAAAGTATCTGGGAAGGTTAACAACCACAGTGACTGGAGGACAGGTGTTCAAAACGTGGCCACAAATGTCCATGGGAAGGATGGCGCATCATAATGGCTTTTTGCTCACAAGGTTGTTTGTGTTCATATTTTGAATGTGTATGTACCATCTCTGAGAGCAGGCAAGCTTTCTAGTCGTTTGGAGCTGTTATTATTTTCTAACAGCTTGGAACCTTTGTCAGCTCTCACCATGTTAGCTCTCACCAAGATACACATGAAAATATGAAGGATTTGTGTGCCCTTCAGCATGGATATTAGTCCAAGAGGTCAGGGTCAGGTTAGATCATATGAGACTATGAACTGAGCAAATACTTCAAGGTACCATAGGTGTCAGTAGGCATGTTGCAAAGTCAGGGAGTTAGATGATAAAGAATTTATTCAGCTGGACTGCAGTCCAAACACAGCCACCCTTTTGGATACTCCTACCTTCAGGGAACAAATTGTGCAATTGCTAATCTGTAAAATTTTACACCTCATTACTAGCTGCTAGTACATTCCTGAACTATGTTAGAGTTGATAATAATTAACTCTTCTGATCAGGCCTGGAATCAAAGAGTAGAGACAATAAAAGACATGTGAAATTCAACAAGAGCAAAATGCAGGGTCCTTTGGCTTTGGACAAAGGGACTCTGTGAGAGAGGCATACACAAGAAAGTGTTTGAGTTCTAGGTTCTTCAATGGCACTTGTGGTTTTTATATCTCATTTGATAACCATCACCTCTACCTTGGGGAAATTTTGGGATATCATTCAGATGGCTTTTTAAAAAAGCTCTAGGTCCAACATTATCAGCTCATACTTGATTTCTAGATTCTGAAACCGTATTGAATTGCCTCTAAGTAGTTTGTAGCTCAGGAGAAACAAAATCAGATGATAAAAATATGAAATATAATAATTAAGAATAAGAAACAATAAAAATGCTGTAAATAAATATAAGCAAAAATAAATAAATAAAAATCCAACATTCAGAATTGTTTCATAAAGCTATTAAATTAATACAACCTATAGCAAGCCCTTCCCAAGGAAAAATTGAAAGGCTGGGGTGAATAAAAGCCTTCTCCTGGTACTGGGAAGTGCATAAGCAAGTTATTTAAAATAAACTGTTTTTAAAGTCTCTTTAGCCAATGGTTGTATTCTCAAAGGTCCCATCTTCTGTCCATTTGGGTTCTAGGTTGGCAATAGAGTTGGAGAAAATAAAAATATAGCCCTTGAAATTCCCCCTTCTTTCACTTCAGGGAGAACCTAAAAATTCACACCAAATTTCTGCTGAGGCAAAAGTTCCACAATATTTGAAGTCACATTTGAAATTCCCCATTAGGAAGACATCTCCAGTCCATAATATAACAAAGGACTCTTCCTGAGTCTTCTTTCTGAAAGTGATCCTACTAAGGGGAATGTGTTGTAGTATGAAGATATCTGAAAGCCTTCAGCTCCAAGCTTCTAATATATGTATTCCCCAATTCTCATGTTTGTGACTCTGTATGTGTATGCAAATTTGTCGCAAATTCATTTGTCAGTGCTTCAAGATCCCATTGTTACAAGAGACCATTTTGCTAAATGGTCAGAGAAGAGACATGAAAAGAACTGAAATTTCGAAGGCTCAGGTGAGATGGGTGGATGAGGTATGCTTGGAGTAAAAATAGGGTGCTGTGTAAGAAAATATGCTGATGAGTAGAAAGACATAGTTAATACTATCTATGCATGGAAGAAGGATCATTGGTACTTGGAGAGAAAGAGAGAGAGAGATTAATGTATGGGTAGATTATTGATAACAACAGTTGGGGACGGAGAAAGCAACTACGTATGGTACATATTTTTATAGCAAACATTTTGAATGTGTAGCTCTGAAATATATGATAGATGTCTCTTCAGTGAATGAATGAATGCACTGCAATATCCAGTTCTGGTGTTACTAAGCTTTCTGGACCTATGTGGCTCTCATTGAGCCACATTTGAATACCCTCCAGTATTTCACAGATGAAAATTGGAATACAGTGGTGCCCC